>NC_137076.1:30444651-30622151 GCF_951640355.1 Cnephaeus nilssonii
CATACTTTAATCTTCACCCAAGGATATTTTTTCCATTGCTTTTTTGTTTGTTTGTTTGTTTGTTTGTTTTTAGAGAAAATGGAGGGAAGGAAGGAGGTGGAGAGAGAGAGAAACATCAGTGTGAGAGATACATCAATTGGTTGCCTCCTGTTCTCCTCCTAACTGGGCGGGGGTTCAAACCTGCAACCAAGGTATGTGCTCTCTGTGTGTATATATGCATGTGCACATGTAAATTATGCATGTTTTCCCCTTTAATTTTGAGAGTTAATTGCATTCTGTGCCCCTTTATCCCAAGTCAGTGGGCATTTTCTAAGAATACTGAGCTAGGAGGTTTTGAGAGTGACAGGCAGCCCTTTTGTGGTCATGCTTTTTCTCTATGGAAATAATTCTTGATCTATTCTGGATATAATGACTTTGTCAGTATGTTTTGCAAATATTTTTTCCTCGTTGTCATTTGTTTTCTTCACAGTGGCTTTTAAAGAGCAAATATTAACAAATTTTAATGACCCACTTGATATTTTCTTGGTGTGTGTTTGTCCCATTTTCTGCTCTATCAAAGAAATCTGCCTAACCTAAGGTAAACAAAGATTTTTCCCCCTGTGTTTCTTCTGGATATTTTATAATCTTCCATTCAAGTCTATGATTCACTCTGAATTGATTTCTGTATACTATAGTATGATGAAGTTATCAATTCTGAAGAGACAGGCATGTCCTTAAATGGAAGACCTGTAAGAATTTTCAATTCTCTCTAAATTGAGCCTGTTAATGCAATGTCAACCACTGTCCCAGCTCATCCCACCGGCCACCCACCGTACACATGACCTTCTCCAGGTGCCTGAGATGGCAGCTTGCAGCCAGACGCTGCCCACAAAGTCCTAGACCTGCCCCAGACCCACCTCAGTCACCTTGGGCCAGCCCACCAATACCAGAAGCATCTTGCCTAGAAACTGGTAAAAGCCGGGGCTTGGTCCTCAGAAGGGGAGGAGTGAGAGTGGTTAGGGCAGGTTAGAGGCTTCCTGTGTATGATGCCAATCAAACAGCTGTATGGGGCTTGGGAGAGACAGCAGAAGGGACCGGTGCTTGAGCCAGTCCCTTGTCACACTGTGACATATTAAATTTGTTATACATGCTATTTATTAATGTGGTTCATTTGGTTCCTCCCAACCAGAATCTAAAAAGGATGAGGGCAAGGATTTTTCTGTTCAGTGAAGGGAACAGAGTGGGGGCTATGGAAGGTGCTTAAATGAGAACGTATTTGAGGAATCCACACGCATTTTTCCTGGGTCTACCCAATGCACAAAACAAAATATTCACAAATGTGACAATATGAACTAGGTCGCCATCCAGGACAGGATATCACAAGTAAGAAAAGCCCCATGTAAGAAATGCACAAAATTTGACCCCACTTCTGGAAGAAATGAGATTCAAGGAAGAAACATTCTAACAATGGGAATATCTTTTTTATACGAGTGTGTTAGTGTGAAGGAAGGGTTGGAGGAAATAAGCGTTTATGAGTAGTTATTGTGAATTAGGGTGACAGGCGCCTTAGACTGGCACGGTGACCGCGCCTCCAGCCACACAGCTGGTCCGTTTTCCGACCATAGCCCCGCCCCGGGGCGGGGCCATATAAGCCACGCCCACAGCACCAGTGCCACTCCAGCTTCAGACTCGCCCGGGAAGGGCGGATCCGGCCCTTGGACTCAATCGCGCCCCAGCTCTGCTCAGCGATTGGAGGAGGTAGCTCCCGCCCCCAGCAAACCAAGACCCGCCTCCATTCCGCTCCCTGCGACGCCAGAACCGGAAGCAAATGCGGGTGTAAAGGTTCCCAGGGCCCGGGGTGGTCACTCTGCTGTCACTGGCACCAGATGAGACCTGCAGGTGGGCACATCTCGGACGGTGAACTCCTGGTGTCGGTGTGGGCGTGTCCGACTGTGGGGATGTCCTGTGGTCCCACCAGAGGTTGGCCACACCGAGGCCTACGCGCTCAGCCTGAGACCGGGAGAGTTTGCTAGGAGAGTGACTCCCGATCCCTGTTTGCGAGTTCCTTTGCCACCTTGGCCAAGTGAACAACCGGATCTCTCGGAGCTACAGTTCCCACATCTGCAGAACTCCAGTGGTTCCCACATCTGCAAAACTCCAGTGGGCCGTGCGGCGGCGGGGCGTGGCCCTGTCGCACGCAGCTCTCTGGGGGTAGGAAAGTGGCGGCCCGAGGACTTGGGGAGGCCTGGGATCCCCTGGCCCCTCTCCCCCCATCTCCCTCCAGACCACCACAATCAAATTCTAAATACTGTCCAATATGTATTGATATTCAGGACGTGGCTATTTTAAGTTACCTGTCACAATCGATAGCTCAGTTGATGGCGTTGTGATGAGAGTGTGGCCTTTCTAACAATTCTTTGGTCTTTGTGAGGGTGTGCTATCGGCTCGATTGCAGAGGCCACTTGAGGCTGTCGGGTAGTCAGCTCTCTTGCCTTACTCACAGAACCCCTGTATTGTTCAGGGGAGTGATGTGCTCTGAGTGGATGAAAACCAGAAACACACAATAATGAACACAAATGTCACCTTCTACTCTTCATTGCATCCTCTGATTGCCACGCCCCATGGTCCTGGACAATGAGAGGTGGAGAGAAGCCACTGGGGACAGAGATGACCAGCTTGTACTCCTCACCCTGTACCTCTTGCTGTCTCCTACCTCCCTTTGCGTTTATGCCTGCCTGACACCCCCACGGGGCGCCTGGGCTGGAGGAGCCCCCTTAGCCATGAAGGTCACAGCCACCAGCTGAAGCAAGGCCCAGGAGCTTGGGCCTGCAGTGGCACCCTGAGTCAGCCGCTCCACTTCGGTGTGGTTAACTTGGAGGATCTCTATGTGAGGAAAAGGACCCTGGGATGGTTCAGCCACTCATTTTATTAACTTTTTGTCGTCGTCGTTGTTGTTTTTGTTAATCCTTACCCCAGGATATTTTCCCATTGATTCTTAGAGAGAGAGGAAGGGAGTAAGGGAAGCAGGGAGAGAGAGAAACATAGATGTGAGAGAGACACATTGATTGGTTGCCTCCACATATGCCACGGGGCCAGGGAGCGAGCCTGCAACCGAGGCAGGTGCCCTTGACCAGAATCAAACCTGAGACCATTCAGTCCAATGGCCGATGCTCTAACCATTGAGCAAACAGGCTAGGGCTTTTTAAACTTAAAAATAAGTAGAGTTTCACAGAGAGGTCTTGTGTACCCTTGCCCTATCTTCCTCCAGTGGTAGCATCTTACAGAGCTTTAGTACAATGTCAAAACCAGGAGATAGAGCCCTGGCCAGTGTGGCTCAGTTGGTTGGGCATCGTCCCCGGTCAGGGAACATGCTCAGGTTTCAGACTTGATTCCCAGCAGCGGATGTGCAGGAGGCAGCTGATTGATGTTTCACTCTGATTGATGTTTATCTCTCACATCAATGTTGCTCTCTCATCCTCTCTCTAAAAAATCAATAAACTATTAAAAAACCAAAAACAAACCAGGAGATCAGCATTGGTACAATCCAAAAGGCTTATTCAGATTTTTGGCAGTTTTACATGCGTGTGTGTGTGTTTGTGTGTGTGTGTGTGTTGTGTGTATATGTGTATAATTTTTTGCCATTTTATGATGTAGATTTGTTCAAACTGCCACCAAAATCTGTTCATTACCACAAAGATTCCTCCTGAAGCCACTGTTTTAAGGATGCTTGAAATCCCTGATGTATCTGATACGTGGTTATTAAAATTTTTTCCCCTCTATTGATTTTTAATTTTATTTTAATCCTCACCCGAGGCTATTTTTCTGTTGATTTTTTAAGAGAGGGTGGAAGAGAAAGGGAAAGACAAACAGAAACATTGATGTGAGAGAAGCACATCGATTGGTTGCCTCCTGCATGAGCCCAGACTAGGGCCCAGGCTGGGGAGGAGCCTGCAACCGAGGTATGTGCCCTTGACCGGAATCAAACCCAGGACCTTTCGGTCTGTAGGCTCTATCCACTGAGCCAAACTGGCTAGGGCCCCTCTTATTGATTTTTAGAGAGAGAGAAAGGAAGAAGGATAGAGGGATAGAGAGATAGAAACATCATAAATTGGCTGCCTCCTGCATGTCCCCTACTGGGGATCCAAACCCTGACCTGGAATCGAACCCTCACGGGATCCTGGGTCGATGCTCAACCACTGAGCAACACCGGCTGGGCTGATATGTGATTATTTAAAATTAAATTTCCATGTGGGTTTGTTATGGATGTGTATTTTCTTCTTTCCTAAATCTATGTTTTTACTGATTTGAGAGAGATAGGGAGATGGGGAGAGAGGAAGAGAGAGAGAGAGAGAGAAACAATATAACCCACAACCTGGTAGTGCCCTGACTGGGAATTGAACCGCCAACCTTTAGATGGATGGGTTGGCATTCAACCAACTACTAGTAAGCCACACCAGCCAGGGCTGGATGTGTATTTTCTAATTGTTGGTTTAAGAGTTTCATGTAAGTCCATTAGATCAAGCTCCGAGAAAACTCGAAAAACACCGTTGGTAACAAATTTTGTGCCCCAATCTCCCATTTTGACTGTGACTTTTGCAGCTTCTTCTTTTTTTATTTGTCTTTATTGTTGAAAGTATTATAGATGTTCCCTTTTTTTTCCCCATTGGACCCTCTGTCTCGCACCCTCTCCCCCTCAGGCCTTTATCACACTATTATCTGTATCCATGGATTATGAATATATGCATATAAGGCTGCTCCTTTAATTATGTCTTTTTTGTTGTTGTTTACAGTATTTTGAGGCCAAATTACTAGGAGCATACAGATTTAGAACATTCAGAAGTCTTTGAAAGTATAATTTTTTGTTGTTCCACCCATTAATGCATTCATTGGTTATTTCCTATAATGTGTCCTGACGGGAGATGGAACCCACAACCTTGGCATAGTTGGATGATGCTCTAAACACCTAGCTACCTGGCCAGGGCGGGAAACCATTGCTAAATTTGTTCCACTAAACACTAATTTTATGAAAATGATTAAAACATTTTTTGCAGACCTTAGAAAATGCGTTTTTATAATTATGTTCATTTAAAAAATGGTCATGATATTGGAATTTATATGTATACTCTATCCACTGCCAGCCGGTATTTTTGAAATGAGCATTCGTAGGAAATGCGCTAGGTATTTCAGACCAATTTAAATAGCGCGTTAAGAGTTTTCAGGTCCAACCCAAATTTATTTAAGCTTTTTAAGTTTTTTTCTTAAATCGGTTAAAACAGGAATGCAAATACCTTAGGAATATCACAGCCTTTTATATTTCAAAATTCTGTAGAGACACTTAGTAATTGACCCAAAAGACATTTCTTGGCTGTGTGAAATGCACACCCGGGAATTCTAACATCTCACACCAGTGGCTGTGCTGAAACGAGTTCTGCGTGCAGTCTAGGGACACAGCGCCCCGCTTCCCATGCGAGCAGAGACCCTGGGCCCTGGGCTGCTGACCTTGGGTTAGAGGAGGAAGTCGGGGGGGGGGGGGGGGAGGGGGGGCCTTCTGTGTCAAAGGTCAAACCCAAGCACGACCCTGCCTTGCTTTGTGACGTCACTATTGAGAGGTTTGTTCTTAAAAACGGGCACAGACAAACGGTGACTTTGTCGCCGGACGACCCCTGATGCCGCAGGTGACCAGGGCCTCCTTCCTGTCCAGGTTCCGGGCAGGGGCGCTCCGCGGAGAGACTGAGTCAGGACTTCTGGTCCAAGAGCAGGACTCGAGGGGGTGGGGCCAGAGGCTGGGTTGTCCAATCAGAGTCATGGAGAAGGAGGGCGCCTGGAAGAATTGTCTAGAGAACTGTCCAATCAGGATGAGGGGCTCCGAGCATCGTCCAATCAGGGCCGGAGGCGGGCGCGCCAGCAGCCTGGACGTCGCTCTCACTGGCCGGAGTCGCGGGGCCGCGGAGAAGACGCGCAGGAGCCGTATTGGAAAACGACAGGGAGATGGTGAGGGCGCGGCGCCGGGGATGGTTTGACCGGCATGATCGTCTGGAAGCGGCTGTGGGCCTGGATCCCCGCGCGCCACCCCTAACCTCCGGGTCCCGAACCGAGTCTCCTTCCTCTGCCGCGGAGTGGGCGCCCGGCGTCCTGTCCCTTCCCCCGCGGGGAGGTCGCACAAGTCCCGACCGGAGTATGCGCCTTCTGCCTTGGGGGGAAGTCCCAGCGTCCTGTTCTGTCCCCGTCTGGGGGCCCGCGGGCCCTGACCGGGGTGTCCCCCCTCGGCCGAGGGGTAGGGTCCTGGCGCCTGGGTCAGGAGATAGAGCCCTGGCCAGTGTGGCTCAGTTGGTTGGGTGTCATCCCAGCCAGGGCACATGCCCAGGTTTCAGACCTCATTCCCAGCAGGATCTGCAGGAGGCAGCTGATTGACGTTTCGCTGTGATTGATATTTCTCTCTCACGTCTTCTATCGGTGTTCTCTCTTCCTCCCTCTCTAAAAATCAATAAACTATTTAAAAACAAAACAAAAGAACAGAAGGTCAACATTGGTACAATCCAAATGGTTTATTCATATTTTGGCAGTTTTACATGCAACTGTGTGTGTACACGTGTGTGTGTGTGTGTGTGTTGTGCTATTTTATGATGTAGATTTATGCACACTGCCACCAAAATCTGTTCATTACCATAAAGATTCCTCTTGAAGCCACTGGTTTTTGTTTGTTTTTAAAATATATTTTTATGTATTTCAGAGAGGAAGGGAGAGGGAGAGATAGAAACATCAGTGATGAGAATCATTGATTGTCTGCCTTCTGCATGCCCCACACTGGGGACCCAGCCCAAAACCCAGGCATGTGCCATGACCTCCTGGTTCATAGGTAGATGTTCAACCACTGAGCCATGCTCGCTGGGCCTGAAGCCACTGTTTTAAGGATACTTAAAATCCTTGATGCCTCTGATATGTGGTTATTTACTTTTTCCCCCCTTTATTGATTTTTAGAAAGAGAGGAAAGAAGAGGGATAGAGAGATAAAAACATTGATGAGAGAGAAATATCATAGATCGGCTGCCTCCTGCACGACCCCTACTGGGGATCGAGCCTGAAACCCCGGCATGTGCCCTGACTGGGATTCGAACCTGTGACCTCTTGGTTTCTGGGTCAATGCTCAACTACCGAGCCACACCGGCTGGGCTGATATGTGGTTATTTAAAGTTAAATTTTCCATGTGGGTTTGTCCTGGATGTGCATTTTCTTCTTTTTCTTAAAAGTATGTTTTTATTGATTTTAGAGAGAGTGGAAGGGAGATGAGGAGAGAGAGGGAGAGAAACAATCAAACTCACAACCTGGGTATGTGCCCTGATCCGGAATCGAACTGGCAACGCTTTGATGCATGGCACTGCGTTCAACCAACTGAGCCACACTTTATTTATTCACTGGAGGCCCAGTGCACAAAATTTGTGCACAGGTAGGGTCCCTAGGCCTGGCTGGGCATCAGGGCCGATCTGTGGGGCGACCGGTGGGCAATTGGTGGGGCAATCGGGGGGCCCCTGCTGGCATCCGCCTTGGCTGGCCTGGGGCCTGCAGTCTGGGGGCAGCTCCTGTGTTGAGCATCTGCCCCCTGGTGGTCAGTGTGCACTATAGTGACTGATTTGCATATTAGGATTTTATTATATAGGATTTATTTATTTATCTTTATTGTTGAAAGTATTATAGATGTTCCCTTTTTTCCTCCATTGACCCCCTTCATGTCACACCTGAGCATGTTCAGACACAGTGAGGGACAATACTCAACCACTGATAATCCATATCTCCACCCACCTCACATGAAGGTGTGGAACTGTGTGTATTCCCCTCATAATTCTACTGGGAGAAAGGACGTTTTCTGTATTGAGACACTTTTCCCCAGCAACATATCTGGTTCAACCCCATAAAAACAGGAGTCACACCTGGCCCACATGGCTCAGTGGTTGAGCGTTGACCTATGAACCAGGAGGTCACAGTTCGATTCCTAGTCAGGGTACATGCCCGGGTTGTGGGCTCCATCCCCATTGTGGAGTGTGCAGGAGGCAGCCAATTGATAATTTTCTTCATCATTGATGTTTCTATCTCTCCCTTCCTCTCTAAAATCAATAAAAATATCCTATATAATAGAAGGCTAATATGCAAATCGACCGGATCTCTCGGAGCTACAGTTCCCACATCTGCAAAACTCCAGTGGTTCCCACATCTGCAAAACTCCAGCGGGCCGTGCGGCGCCGGGGTGTGGCCCTGTCGCACGCAGCTCTCTGGGGGTAGGAAAGTGGCGGCCCCGAGGACTTGGGGAGGCCTGGGATCCCATTGGTCAGCTGAGCAGCGCTCCCACTGTGGGTGTGCACTGACCACCAGGGGGCAGCTCCTGCATTGAGCATCTGCCCTCTGGTATTCAGTGCATGTCATAGCAACTGGTAGAACGGTCACTTAGGATTTTATATATATATAGATTATTACCTAGATTTTTAAATCCACTATATACTAACAAGTGTTATTATATATTACTAGGGGCCCAGTGCACAAATTTGTGCACCTTGAAAGAAACTGTGGGCCACGAGGCTGAGGTGGGCACAGGGGCGGGTCTCAGCCCATCCTCCACACCCCGCCCGGCCCCTCTTGCTGCGGCTTCTGGTCCCCTCTCTTCCAGCAGCCCTGCTCCCGCCACCGCCGCTCCCACGCGCTGACAGTGCCAGCCCTGCTCACACCCACTGATGGCGTGGGGCGATTGGGGCCAGCGCCATCAGTGGGTGCGAGCACCCTGCAGGACCATGGCACGTGGGAGCAAAGAATTTTCAGTAACCACCAGAGGCTCGCCCTGATGACAGCGACTAGTGCTCCGCCTTGGTCTGGCGCCCCCGCTTACCTGCTGTGCTGGATGCCTGCCATGTTCCATGCATGCCCCCTGGTGGTCAGTGCACATCACAGCAACCGGCTGTTTAATTGTTCTGCCATTCAGTCTATTTGCATGTTAGGGTTTTATATATATAAATGTTTCCTTAACTAAGAGGATATGTTAAAATGCCCCATTCTGGACAATTAACTTTTGTAATTGTGTCGATTTATTGAAGGTTGACATTATCAATTAAGATAACTCATCACCATACCACACTGAAAAAAAAAAACTATCTCAAATTATTTAAATGAGAGCAGAAAAAGCATTTTATACTATTCAACACTTATCCATGACAAATTTCTTAGGAGTTTAGGAATAGATAAGAACTCCCACAACTTTTTGAAGGGCATTGGCAAAAGCAGTTTCTATGAAAGAATGCATATATAAGTGGTCAAAGTTCACCTGTTCGATACAATTATATACAAAACAAGAATACCCATTACTTCAGTCCCTTCAGCAGTAGATTAGATATCCTAGCCAGTGCCTTGAGAAATAGGTGTAAGTTTTATAAAGGAAGGAAAAGCCACTTTTTTTTTTTCAGAGTTGACACAATTGGGTGTATAAAACCTCAAAACTATATGTAGGTAACCACAGGCAAATAGTTAACAGCTTTTTAGGATTATTAATAGTTATGTAGGATCCTGGAGTTGAGGGTCATAATTTCCTCTTTTAAAATGGGCCATGAGCCCTGGCTGGTGTGGCTCAGTTTGTTGGAGTGTCGTCGCATACACTGAAAGGTCTCAGGTTTGATTCCTGGTCAGGGCATATACCCAGGTTGCAGTTCAATCCTCGGTCAGGACATGTAAGGGATGCAACTGATGGAAGTTTTTCTCTCTCTCCTTTCCCCTTCCTCTCTCTCTAAAATCAATAAAAACATATCCTAGGTTGATGATTAAAAACAATGAGCCCGGCCAGAGTGGCTCAGTGGTTGAGTGTCAACCTATGAACCAGGAAAAAAAAAAAAGTTATGTAAAGTGGAAACTTCATTCACTTAAATTTCATGGCCTTTCACATTAATAATTTTTTAGGGGCGTGTATTTTATCAGGAGCTTCTTCCTTGTTCTAGGACATGAAAGTACCTACTGCATATACAAATGGCAATAAATACATGAGAAGATTCTCAACATCACTAATCACCAGGGAAATGCAAATCAAACCCACAAGGTGATACCACTTCTACCCATTAAGATGTCTAGAATGAAGCAATTCAGAAAAAAGGGATGATGTGAAGAAATTGGGACCCTTGTCCACTTCCAGTGGGAATGTGAAATGGTGCAGCCATTATAGAAGAGAGCTGGCGGTTCCTCAAAAAGTTAAACCTCGTATTATATATGACCCTACTGTTTCCCTCTTACCTATATCAAAACAGACACTCAAATAGGTTACATGAATGTACCTAGTAGCACTATTCTAAATAGCCAAAAGGTGGACATGTCTATCAGTGGATGAATGTTACCAAACAGAAAGTTCGACCACCTGGCACTAGCAGAGCCAAACACTAAACACCAAGAAATGTAGTGGAGAAAGGTTGGTTATTTTTATTATGAATGGGGCCACCCAAGAGAACAGGAAGCTGAAGCTCAAAGGCCCTAATAACTGGTTGAATTTTTTTTTAAATATATTTTTATTGATTTTTTACAGAGAGGAAGGGAGAGGGATAGAGAGTTAGAAACATCGATGAGAGAGAAACATCGATCAGCTGCCTCCTGCACACTCCCCACCGGGAATGTGCCCGCAACCAAGGTACATGCCCTTGACTGGAATCGAACCTGGGACCCTTGAGTCCGCAGGCCGACGCTCTATCCACTGAGCCAAACCGGTTTCGGCCTGGTTGAATTTTTAATGGACAAGGGGCTGTATAGAGCAAAATCACAAGTCATACTGAGTAAGGGGTTTGGGGTCGTGGGTCTTGCTGGTTGGTCAAGAATGAATAAGGGCAGTAAATCATCATTTCAGATCCTTAGGTCAGCATCGGTGTCCCTCAGTTTCCTGGGGACGCGGCCAGTGTCGTTCTGCTTTAGGGCTCAGGAGCTGAAGCACAGCTTAGGCCATGATTTTATCTTTAGCTTAACAGAAACTCAAACCTTGTGACCCTTAGTCAAGGAGTGGCCGTTGTTTCTGGCCGTGTTAGGGGGTCAGTGACTAGCAAGGGGAAGGGCTAAGGCCTACAGGGCATGCTGCGAAGAAGAAACTGAACGCAGGGATGGGGCTGAGCAGGGAAGGCTGAGCCCACCACCCGCACTTCGCTGGGTCCAGCCCAGGCTGAGCCCACCACCCGCACTTCGCTGGGTCCAGCCCGATCTCCGCTCTCCCAGCCACACCTGAGACTCTCAGGCCGGGTCTGGTACTGTCCAATGAGGGGAGACTGAGGCGGGGCCAGAGCAAAATCAGGGGAACAGGAGCGGGTGAGGGACTGCCCAATCAAGGCATGGGAAGGGGGCGGGTCTCAAAAACTGTCCAATTACGGCCCGGTGGCGTGACGAGTTGTGCCCAATCAGAATCCTTAGGAAGGGGCAGCCTGGAGTTCCGTCCAATACGTCGCGCGCCTGCAGCGCTGTCCAATCAGCGGGGGAGCCGCGCACTCACCGCCGGAGGCGGGCGCTCCGGTCCTGCGCTGAGGCCTCTCCGCCGGCGGAGGCGCTCTCGGTGTCTGCGCGAGGGGCCCTGGGTGTCCTGTCACCTTGTCCCACTTTGCGGGGCTGCGGAGAGGACGACGCCCCGAGAGCCCGGAGCGCGGTCGCGAGATGGTGAGTGCGTGCAGCGGGCCGAGGCCGGGATGTGTTGGTTCGAAACCGGCTGGAAGCTGCGCGTCCCCCCACTCCCCCAATCCTTCCGAGTGTCCTTTCTCGGTTGCGGGGTGGGCCGGCGTCGTGTCCCGGCTCCGAGGCGTTGGCGGAGCTGGGGGACCGAGGAAGGACCTGGCGGCCGCCGTCGCGGGCGGTCAGGGGCGGGGGCGGGATGGACGCGGGAGGGAGGATCTGACTGCACCTGACGGATAACGTCAGATCGGACTTGGTTCAAAGACTGTGCAGTGGGGACAAGGCTGGGCTCTCCGAGCTGTGCCCGTCCCCAAGGAAACGGTGGCAGAGAGAGGGTGAGCGGGAAGGCGGCGTGACAGCAACCTGCCACCCTGTGGTCAGCGCGGTCTCGGCTCGGGTCAGCGGGCTTTGTCTACACCTCAGTGCTTGTCCAGACAGGGTGGGGGCAATGTCTGGGCCTGTCAGGAGGACATAAACTAGTAAAGCTCGGATAAAAGATGGGAAATTGTGATCCCTAGGTCAAGCCTGTGAAGTCTGAAAAAAATCCCAGCTTTGTAAGAAGAGATTTTCATTCAAAAGCGTTACTGCACAGGGTGAGGAGAGGGGACTGCACTTGGGGCCGAGGCTGGGCCGCAGGGAGGACCCTCAGGCCATACCATCCACAAGTGTCCCAAGAGCTGCGCTTTCTGAGTTTTGCTTTTATGGAGAGGAGTCCACAAATGTAGGCGGGACCTGGTGTGGTTGGGGGCCAGCGTGTTCTCCGGAGAGGGTATCTGTGGGCTAAAGCTGCGGACAGGCTTGAGTTCAGGGTTCTGGGGTTAGGAGAGAAGCTCAGCAGAGCTCTGCTTGGAGGAACAGTACAGCCGATCATGTAGGACCCAGAGAGTGGGGATGTGGGGTGTCTGCCTCTGGCTTTGTCAGAGGTAAACGTGGGAGACATCTGAGAGTCTATGTAAGTCAGTGGTTCCTGCCATGTGCCTTTTCCCAGAACACACGGTTGGGGTGGTTCCTTTCACCTTCCCTGGATGTTTCCAGGAGAACAGGGTCCCAAGGACTGAGTCAGCATTGTCACCAGACGCCTGCACAGCCTCCTCTGTGCCCAGCTCAGCACTAGGAGCTTTCCCTTAGTCCAGCCCCAGGTTTTGGCAGATTTGCCTCGTTTCTTCATGTTAGTGAGGGTAGGTAAGTGTCTCAGGTCTTTGTCTCTCCTGCTGACTCATATCATTCCTCCACTTAACCAGAGATGCCTCTGAGGAAAGTGTTTCAGATACAGTAAACATCCTCTCTTTTATTAAGATTGTGGGGAACCCTGACCAGTTTGGCTCAGTGGATAGAGCATCGGCCTGTGGTCTGAGGGGTCCCAGGTTCGGTTCCGGTCAAGGGCATGTACCTTGACTGGGGGCACATACCCAGTAGGGGGTGTTCAGAAGGCAGCTGATGGATGTTTCTCTCTCATCAATGTTTCTAACTCTCTATCCCTCTCCCTTCCTCTCTGTAAAAAAATAAAAAAAAGATTGTGGGGAAAACGCAGTTTCACACCTTCATGCAAGGTTGGTGGCGATCCACACTAAAAAGATTCATAAAAATCATAGTGACTCTTCCATTCAGGATGCACAGTCTGTGACACTTGATGTTAAAGATTAATGCAAGTTTTGTGAATTGTGACTTGTTATAGTTGGTTTGGCATCATTCACAGGGTTGCTGGAGTTAAGTATGATTTGTGCAAACTGAGTAAGACTGTGAAGGTCAGACTTAGGGAGTGAATCTTTGGATTTTACTGTTGGAGGGAAATTGATGAGTTTGAGAGTTAATTTGGGTCAGATCTTATTGCTTACGTCCTTGGTAAACATTGAGGCCCTGGAGAGGGCGTTGTTCCCACACTGAAGAGGGAGAGAAGGGTGTGTGGGATCCAGAGTTTGATTTCCAGGGGCTCAGGGTCCCCGGACTCCTTTCCTGGATGGGGCCATCCTGGACTACCTGTCAGCAGAGAGAGCCTGGCCCCCAGCTCGAAAGGTGAAGGTGTTTGGGTTCCCTGTGCACTGTGGGAAGCAGGCTGTGGATCTAAGCTGGCTCACACTGGCCACTCTTCCCTTTATTTTCCTGGAGAGGATAGAATTTCTATTAGGGTGACTTTGGGATCACCATTTTCATCCTATATTGAAAGGAAACCAGAAAATTTCCAGAAACTTTCATCTCTAGAAATAGAACACAATGCTTCCAGTTCCGTCTCTATTCTTGTTGCCACTCATCCAGTCCTTGACAGTTGGTGGCAGAGGCAGGTGGGGCACCTGGGCACCTAGGGAGAAGGAAACTGACTAAGTGGTATCTTTCAAAATGTCATTTTCATGCCCTGTTTGGCTCAGTGGATAGAGCGTTGGCTCTCGAACTGAAGGGTCCTGGGTTCGATTCCAGTCAAGGGCATGTTCCTCGTTTGCAGGCTCAATCCCTGGCCCTGGTCGGGGTGTGTGTGGGAGGCAAACAATTGATGTGTCTCTTTCACATTGATGTTTCTATCTCTCCCTCTCCCTTCCACTCTCTCTCTCTTAAAAAAAAAATCAATGGAAAAAATATCCTCCAGTGAGGATTAACATCAACAACAAAAAGCTAACAATGCCTTTGTTCTACCCCAGAGATTTCACTGGTCTTGGGTCTGGCATGGGCTTTGGACTAAAATAAAATAAAATGTAATTTTCTTCCTATCACTGTACATGGAACTGAAATAGATTTTAAACATTTTTAAAATTACAGTTTACAGTCAATATTATTTTGTATTACTTTCAGGTGTACAACATAGTGGTTAGACAATCTTACACTTTATAAACGGTTCTCCCTGAAATTTCCAGTACCCAACTGGCACCACACATAGTTATTAGAATACTAGAGGCCCGTTGCACGAAGATTCGTGCAGTAGGCCTTCCTTCCCCTGGCTGCGGCACTGGTTTTCCTCCAGCACCCGGGACCCAGGCCTTCGCTCTGGCCACTGCCTTCCGTCTTCACTCTGGCTGGAGCCTTCAGTCTTCACTCCAGCCGGAGCGCCCTCCACCCCCCACCCTCCTCCTCATAGCAGGCATCCTGCCCCGCCCAGCCGCTCTGTGCCTGCATGCGTGCTGCCCAGAGGCCCGGAGTGGCTGGGGGGGGGGGGGGGCGGGACCGCTGCCATCTTTGTTGTGTTAATTTGCATACTCCCTCCTGATTGGCTGGTGGCATTTGTGAAGTGATGGTCAATTTGCATATTTCTCTTTTATTAGTGTAGATTATTGACTATATTTCCTATGCTGTACTGTACATCCCAATGACTCTTTTGTAGCTACTAGTCTGTACTTCTCAATCCCTTCACCTTTTTCACCCAGCTCCCCAACCCCCTCCCCTCTGGCAACCCTCAGTCTGTTCTCTCTATATATGAGTCTGTTTCTGTTTTGTTTGTTTTTTAAATATATTTTATTGATTTTTTACAGAGAGGAAGGGAGAGGGATAGAGAGTTAGAAACATCGATGAGAGAGAAACATCGATGAGCTGCCTCCTGCACACTCCCTACTGGGGATGTGCCTGCAACCAAGGTACATGCCCTTGACCGGAATCGAACCTGGGACCTTTCAGTCCACAGGCCAACGCTCTATCCACTGAGCCAAACCGGTTAGGGCTGTTTCTGTTTTGTTTGTTCATTTATATTGTTCTTTAGATTCCACATACAAGTGAAATCATGTGATATTTATCTTTCTCTCACTGACATTTCACTTAGCATAATAGCCTCTATGTCCATCCATGCTGTCCCAAATGGTAAGATTTTGTTGTTTTTAATGGCCGAGTAATATTCCATTGTATATATGTACCACAGCTTTTTGATTCACTCAGCTATTAATGGGCACTTGGGTTACTCCCATAGCTTGGCTATTGTAAATAATGCTGCAATGAACATAGGGGTGCATATATTCTTTCAAATTAGTGTTTTGGGTTCCTTTGGATATATACCCAGAAGTGGAATTACTGGGTCATAAGACAGTTTCATTTTTAATTTTTTGAGGAACTTCCACACTGTTTTCCACATTGGCTGCACCAATCTGCATTCTTACCAACAGTGCATAAGGGTTCTCTTTTCTCCACATCCTTGACAACACTTGTTTATTGGTTGATTTATTAATGATTACCCATTCTGGCCCTAGCTGGTTTTGCTCAGTGGATAGAGCATCAGCCTGCAAACTTGCAGACTGAAGGGTCCCAGGTTCGATTCCCGTCAAGGGCATATGCCTGGGTTGCGGGCTCGATTCCCAGTAGAGGGTGTACAGGAGGCAGCCGATCAATGATTCACTCATCACTGATGTTTCTACCTCTCTCTCCCCCTCTCCTTTTTTGAAATCAATTTAAAAAATCCTATCCTATATAATAAAAGGGTAATAGGCAAATTGACCCTAATGGCTGAATGATGCGCTATGATGTGCACTGACACCAAGGGGCAGATGCTCAACTCAGGAGCTGCCCCCTGGTGGTCAGTACACTCCCACAGGGGGAGCTCCGCTCAGCCACAAGCCGGGCTGATGGCTGCAAGCGCAGTGGGGCTCCCGCCTCCTTGGCAGCACTAAGGATGTCCAACTGACGGCCCCCAGACAGACTGCAAGAGGGCGCAGGTTGGGCTGAGGTGAGGGCCCCCCCCCACCCCCCCCCCCCCCCCAGTGCACGAATCTTCATGCCTCTAGTACATATATATTTTTTTAAAATGATACCCATTCTGACCGGTATGAGGTGATATCTCATTTTGGTTTTAATTTGCATCTCTCTGATGATTAGTGACTTTGAGCATCTTTTCATGTCTAATGGCCAACTGTATGTCCTCTTGGAGAACTGTCTGTTTAGGTCCTTTGCCCATTTTTAAAAAATATTTTTTTTATTGATTTGCAAGAGAGGAAGGGAGAGGGAGAGAAAGATAGAAACATCAATGATGAGAGTCATTGATTGTCTGCCTCCTGTCCACAACCTGAGCATGTGCCCCGATCGGGAAATCAAGCCGTGACTTCCTGGTTCATAGGTCGATGCTCAACCACTGAGCCACACCACCTGGGCATCTATTTTTTTAATTGGATTTTTTTTTTTTTTGGTGTTGAGTTATATGGAGTTCTTTATAAATTTTGGATATTAAACTGTTATCAGATGTATTATTGGTGGTGATACTGTTTTTTTAATATTATAATTTTAACCAATACCCCTGCTATGATCAGTTTTAAGGTAATAATTTGTCTGTAAGATTGGGGGGTTTCTAAATACTAAATCTTTTCATCTGGTACTAGTGAAGTTTAGTATTTTCCCTTTGTAAATCTTTTTCCATATCCTTGTTTTCCATCGCTGCACTGGCAGGTCTTCACAGTGTACAATTGTATACATGCCCACCCTCACCTTTTTGTTCCTGATCTCAGAGGGAATAGTTGTAACATTTCACTGTTCAATAGGAAGGTGTCTCTGGGTTTAGGTAGATACCATTTCTTGCTGATTGTTCCCTTCTTGTCTTTAAGTTTTATTGTCATCAATGAGCAGTGACATGAGACCAGCATGTCCTCAGCATCTATAGACTGGAAGCCTATGGTTAGTGTGCCTTTTTTTCATTAATGGGATAAATTGTACTCATTGAACAATCAATATTTTTTAAAAGCATTTTTTAATATATGTATATTTATTGATTTCAGAGAGGAAGGGAGAGGGAGTGAGAGATAGAAATATCATTGATGAGAGAGAATCATTGATTGGCTGCCTCCTGCATGCCCCATACTGGGGATCGAGCCCGCAACCCAGGCATGTGCCCTTGACTGGTATTGAACCTGGGACCCTTCAGTCCGCAGGCCAACACTCTATCCACTGAGCAAAACCAGCTAGGGCAAACAATATTTAATCCATCTTGCCTTTCTGGAATGAAATGACCTTGGTTTTGAGTTAGTATTCTTTGTATTCATTTATTTATTAGATTTTTTGTTAATCCTCACTCAAGGATACTTTTCCATTGATTTTTAGAGAGAGTGGGAGAGGGAGAGACACACAGAGAGAAACACAGATTGGTTGCCTCTCGAACGCACCCTGACCAGGCTGGGGATGGAGCCTGCAACTGAACCTGGGACCCTTCAGTCTGCAGGCCGATGCTCTATCCACTGCGCCAAACAGACTAGGGCTAGACTGTCTTTTTAAAAAAAGTATATTTTTATTGATTTCAGAGAGGAAGGGAGAGAGAGACATCAATGATGAGAGATAATCATTGATTGGCTGCCTCCTGCACACCTCCCACACTAGGAATCAAGCCCGAAACCCTGTTATGTGCCCTGACCAGGAATTGAACCATGACCTCCTGGTTCATAGGTTGATGCTCAATCACTGAGCCACACCAGCCGGGCTAGATTGCCTTTTAAAACTCCTTTTGCCTCTATATTTGATTGTCATTGCCTTTGAATATTTTTTTTAAAATATATTTTTTATTGATTTTTTACAGAGAGGAAGGGAGAGGGATAGAGAGTTAGAAACGTCGATGAGAGAGAAACATCGACCAGCTGCCTCTTGCACATCCCCCACTGGGGACGTGCCCGCAACCAATGTACATGCCCTTGACCAGAATCGAACCTGGGACCTTTCAGTCCGCAGACCGACGCTCTATCCACTGAGCCAAACCGGTTTCGGCTGAATATTTTTTGAATTGTCCCTTTCTGGTCTTGGTATTACTCTGTTTGTTTTTTTCCCCCTACAATTTGGAATCACTATTTATTTAAATGTATTTTTATTGTTGAAAGTATTACAGATTCCCTGCCCCCTCCCCTCCTTTCCCCTCCCCTCCTTTCCCCTCCAGTGATCTCCTCCATCCCACTCCCTGCCCCTGAACCACTGATTTTTGAATATTTAGTACCTGGCCTAGGAATCCTTTGAGAATTGCATTTAGTATGTGGGGATAGAATCAGCAGATTTTGTTTCTTTAAAGATCACATTCTCAGGTGTTCTCTTGTGTCATCTCAGGTATGTTTACTGATTTCTATACATTTATCCCATTACATCTAATATTAAAAAATCTCTTCCCATAAGTGGTAAGATCTCCTCAGTGTGTTTAATCTATGAAACATCTGAAGTTTTGTTCCATTTTCCTACTCTTAACCTTTTGCACTTGGATGTCGAGTGTGACTCGACATGGTTAGCATCAGTAGCAGGAATTGAGAAAAAAGCAAGCGAGTGCAAAGGGTTAATTTATTTGGTTAAATTCTATGGAATTTAAATGAAAATGCCATTAGTTTAAGGAGGATATACAGGGTGAGGCAAAAATAGATTTACAGTTATTCATATGGAAAATAATACAATAGCCCAGCTGGAATGGCTCAGATGATTGAGCTTAGTCCCGTGCACCAAAGGTTTCAGGTTCGATTCCCGGTGAGAGAGAAACATCCATCCTGTACACCTCCTGACCTGGGCTCCAACCTGCAACCTAGGTATGTGCCCTGACTGGGAATCGAACCCACAACCCTTTGGTATATGGGATGATGCTCCAATCAAGACACCACACCAGGGCTGTCTGAACTTTTTAACGACAGTTTTATATGAGATATAATTTACATATTATAAAGCTTACCTATTTAATTTATAAAACTTATTGGTATCTGGCATATTTACAGAATTGTGCAATTATTATATTAGGACATTAAAAATTTTTATTTATGGATTTTTGAGAGAGAGAGAGAGAGAGAGAGAGAGAGAGAGAGAGAGAGAGAGAGAGAAAGACATTGATGTGACACATCGATTGGTTGCCTCCCACACTTGCCCTGACCCAAGACAGGGATTGAACCTGCAAACCAGGTACGTGCCCTTGATCAGGAATTAAACCTGAGACCCTTTGGTGTAACCACTGAGAAACACAGGCCAGCACTAACTTTTTAAAAACAAGTTTAAAAAGTACAGTCTAACATAACGATAAAAAGTATAGTTGTTAGCCAAAATTTTTCTCATTACTTAACATAGCCAGTGCCATCTTTACAAAGCTTGCTGAGTACCAATTCATCTCTCGATGAGTGGGTTCCTATCACCTGATAGGAAAGTTATTGTATAGACAAGTGGGCCCCTTAGTTATTTACTTTTAACAAGCACATGCCATGTGGCTACAAGTTACTCGTGTTAGCACCTGCCTCTTCTTTTCTCTTAAGGTATCCCCAAAAAATGTATACACACTTTGATTATAAAGTCAGTGTTTATTAACATATAGCTCATTTTCAAATTTTAAAAGAATATACAGAAATTAATAATTTCTTTTTTCAATGCCTGTTTTCAAACTGATGACTGTTCTGGTCCAGGCACTGCTGATAATACCAAGCAATGGATTGCAAACATTAGGAATTATTTCATTAGGTATTTGTGTGCCCTCAACTTGTCGACTGTTGCCAGTTTTGTACTGTAAAATTTATCTTTTCTGTATCCCCATTAAAAAAGTCTAGTGGCACTTGAGAATAAATTTTCTTTGTTCAAAGCTTAGTCTGGCTTCATCCACCATTTTAAATCAGTTAAATCTGAAAAGGAGTGAAAATTGAGTTATCAGCTATTAAGTATATATACATTGTTTTGGGACACCCTATATATCATACCCACATCCCCTTTTTGCTGCAGAGACATAGTCTTTTTTTAAAAAAAGATATTTTTATTGATTTCAGAGAGAGGAAGGGAGAGGGGGAGATAGAAACATAATGATGAGAGAGAATAATTGATCAGCTGCCTCCTGGAGGCCCCCTACTGGGAATCAAGCCCGCAACCTGGGTATATGCCCTTGACCAGAATCAAACCTGTGACCCTTCAGTCCACAGGCCAACCCTCTATCCACTGAGCCAAACTGGCTAGGGTGAGACATACAGTCTTGGTGCCGCCAAAGACTCTGCTTCTGTCTGTAAGTTTCCTTAACAAACTCTGCTTAATGCTGGAGTTCCAGCCTCTTTCTTTGGTTCTTGGCACACGGGGAATACATAAAGCAGTGACATGGTCTTTTATGATCATTATCAAGTAATATGTACATTATTGTATGTGCTATGTGTTTATATGACAGGTGGCACAGGTTTACAGCAGCATCACCACAAACACAGGAGTAATGCGTTGTGCTACGATGGCATGATGGCTACAGATACAGGAATTTTTCTGCTCCATTATAATCTTATGGGACCATTTTCATATATGCAGTCCATCCTTGACTGAAATGTTATTTGGCACATGATTGTACTAGTTTTGTGTTGATATTTGTTTTTCCTTCTCTTGGTTATGTAAACACACAGGAGTGGAATTGCTGTGTTTTGTGATAACCATGTTAGTCATTTTGAGGACCTGCCGGGCTGTGTTCCAAAGTGGCTTCACTACTTTACTTCCCATAAGCTATGTGTGCGGGTTCTGACTTCTTCACATCCTCACCAGTACTGGTCTGTCTTCATAGCCATCTTAGTAGTGTGAACAGATACCTGCTTTAGTTTTGACTTGCATTTTCTTGATGACTAATGGCTAGAATCCTTTAGGTGCTTATTGGCTGTATGAATTTTTCCTTTTAAGAAGTATCTACTCGCCGAAACCGGTTTGGCTCAGTGGATGGAGCGTCGGCCTGCGGACTCAAGGGTCCCAGGTTCGATTCCGGTCAAGGGCATGTACCTTGGTTGCGGGCACATCCCCAGTGGGGGGTGTGCAGGAGGCAGCTGATCAATGTTTCTCTCTCATCGATGTTTCTGGCTCTCTATCCCTCTCTCTTCCTCTCTATCCCTCTCTCTTCCTCTCTATAAAAAATCAATAAAATATATATTTTAAAAAAAAAGTATCTACTCACATTCTTTGCCCATTATTTAATTATATTATTTGTCTTTATCTTGTTGCCTTTTTAAAAATTGTGGTCCTATGAGTTTTCTATATGTATTTATGTCTGGTATCGGGTATGTGATTAGCAAATCCTAGTTGTAACCCTGGTTGATGTAGTGTTGCCTTTTCTGTACCTGATATAGTTGTGGGTTTGGTTTTTTGTGTGTGTGTGGTGGGGGGGCAGGTTTGGTGTGTTTGTGTTTTTAGATTTTGAGAGAACACAGTTTTTAAAAATTTCTACTTTTAAAATACTTTTTGCCCTTTATTTTATTGGTGTTATGTCATCCAACCCAACATTGCTCTAAAATACACATTAGGTAGTTTTTTTCTCTCTGTTAAAGTCGCCTTTAGCTCTATTACCATTAGATCCTTCAGTGATTCTTCTTTGTGGGACGATTTTTCTCAAATTCTAGGCACTCAGTTGTTTATTTGCGAGGCCCTGCTGGCTTGAAAATTTCTTCAGGAACCAAGTTCCCCTTTTACCCAACAGTGTGCCAGGCCCCAGGCTTGGCCTATACCTATGCCCACAGTGTCCACCTCATCGGGGGAGGGGTTGTGTCTCTGCCTCTGTCAGATATGAGGGGACTAGACCAGGCTCCAGAACACTGTTGACTTACAAGGTGAAAGCTGTTTAGATCAAGCAGCACTGGAAATCTCAGTGTTCATGACTGTCTGACATCCTGGTTCTAGGTCTTGGAGCTGACAATAACTTTTGAGCAAACCAAGTAGTATTTGATTCTACATTATCTGAACGATGATTTCATTTTCAGTCTTTTTTTTAATCCTCACCCCGGGATATTTTTTCTATTGATTAAAAAATATATATATGTTGTTTTTTTTTTATTGATTTCAGAGAGGAAAGGAGAGGGAGAGATAGAAACATCAATGATTAGAGAGAACCATTGATAGGCTGCCTCCTGCATACCCCCTACTGGGGATCAAGCCTGCAACCGGGGCATGTGCCCTTGACTGGAATTGAACCTGAGACCCTTAGGTCCACGAGCTGATGCTCTAACCACTGAGAAAAACCAGCCAGGACTCATTTTCAGTCTTTAACATACTCAGAATCTGCTATATAACAGTAAAAGCCATTCTTTTTAATTATGTATGGACTTGAGGCCCAGTGCATGAAATTTGTGCACTGGTCGAGTCCCTAGCAGCTGCCAGCTGCTGGCCGGGGCCTCCCTCCCTTCCCCCAGCCAGCCACGCCCCCTGGTCAAACTCCCGGAGGAACTCCTGATTGCGGGGACAATTTGTATACTACACTTTTATTATCCTATATAATAAAGAGGTAATATGCAAATTGACCATCACTCCAACACACAAGATGGTCGCCACAAGATGGCCATCAGGGGAGGGCAGTTATGGGCGATTAGGCCAGCAGGGGAGGGCAGTTAGGGGCGACTGGGCCATCAGGGGAGGGCAGTTGGGAGAAACCGGGCCAGCAGGGGAGGGCAGTTAGGGGTGACCAGGCCGGCAGGGGAGGGCAGTTGGGGGTGACCAGGCTGGCAGGGGAGCAGTTAGGCGTTGATCAGGCTAGCAGGGGAGTGGTCAGGGGGTGATCAGGCTGGCAAGCAGAAGCAGTTAGGGGCAATCAGGCAGGCAGGCAGGCGAGTTGGGAGCCAGTAGTCCTGGATTGGGAGAGGGATGTCCCACCAGGATCGGGCCTAAACGGGCAGTCGAACATCCCTCAAGGGGTCCCAGATTGGAGAGGGTGCAGGCTGGGCTGAGGGACACATCCTCCCACCCCCATGCACGAATTTTGTGCTCCGGGCCTCTAGTATAGGATAAGTTTATATCACTTGTTCTTGTACTTTGCTTCATGGTTCCAAGCTCTTACCACTATTGACTATAATGCATTTTATTTGCTTGCTTATTGTCATTTCCCAAAAGAGCATGAGCTTAGGTGTCCTAGAAACTGAGTTCCATTCCAGCCTCCCCCATCCTCCTGCACATGCTGGTGAAGAGGTGCTTTGTTGAAATAGAATATGTGGGATGTTTCAGGACACGGTGGTCTTTGCGGATGTGGCTGTGTGCTTCACTCGGGAAGAGTGGGCTTTGCTGGATGGCACTCAGAGGAAGCTCTACAGAGAAGTGATGCTAGAGACCTTCAGGAACCTGGCCTCAGTGGGTAAGGATGGCTTTATCCCTCACTTAGTCTTTTAAGGAAAAAGTATTTCTTACAATGGTTCTTTTTTTATTGGGCCCAAGGAAGGGCAATATGTTGAAAAAAAAGACAGATGCAATCCAAGCCTTCATGGAACATACCCAGAGTCAAATGAAAAAAAGTTTTATATATTAAATTGACTTTTTATTTCTCTTCAATAAGTCTGAGGCTCCCTAATTTTTATAGGAATGAGCATAGTCTCCAGTTTGCTGTGAAAACAGCTTTATGGTTCTCACCCTTGAACAGTTACACTGTGATTAATACATATTTGACATGGTCATGCTACAATTAAATCCACACTGTACATCATCACTGGCCATAAAGCCCAAGTATGGGCCCTTCTCATAGATTGTATGTTGCCCTCCATCCTCCATCATGGGGACCTTTACTCCAGGGGCAGGGCATCAGCCAAACACACCATCAATCTCCTAATGGCAGCTGGGGACTGTGAAGAAAGGCTTCATTTAAGGGCCTCTATGTCTGAGAACTCCAGAGAACAACCTGCAGGAGGAAAGGATCTGGATAAGGGATTGATATTTGGACAAATCTGTTAGAAACGTGATTCAATCTGTGTTTGAGAGGGTGACGTTTTACATTTACCCTGCATTCTTGTTGTGCGGGGGCCAAACATGGCGGGGATCTCCCTTTTCCGCGTCCCACGCGGGAAGAGAGATGAACGAACCGGTTCTAAATGGAAGCGGCCAGGGATTGAGAAATAATAGAAATAAAGAAAACAAGACGCAGAAATAGATTCACAAAGCTGGGGGCTGGGTGGGATGCCATTTTGTCTGCTGGAGAGGCAGCATGACAACGACCCTGAGCCACACAGCAGGTTTATTTTATATCCCAAAAATCCAGGAAGTAACAGCAAAACTTAGGATCAAAGGAGCTTATTTGCATTCTTAACTAGGCCCTAGCATTACTGGATTTACATATCTAGACCCGCCCCTGCTGACACCTGGGCTGCTATGAAGTCAGAACCGATTAACATGTCCAGCCTTATTGGGGAAGCATGTTCCCAGGGCATGACTCTGCCTACACCCTGAGTTCAGCTGACGATAATTAAAAGAAATGCCCAGGTGCCTCCCAGGCGGCCCTCTACATCTCACCCTTTCTTTTGTTTTTAAGCTACTATAATAAAAGTAAAATCTAAACATCCTACATAATAAAATGGTAATATGTAAATTACCATCACTCCGCTACGCCCACGATTGGGCCAGCAGGAGGCGCAGGGGGCGGGACTCAGGGTGGCCGGGGTAGCTGATTGGGCCAGCAGGACGCTGAGCTCGCGGCGCCGCGAGCTCAGCGTCTGTACCATGGCTGCCGGAGGCTTTCAGAAGGCCTGGGGCACCAGCGGACAGCCGGACAGGTCCCCCGCGATCAAAGGCCAAAGCGGGGGACCTGGCCGCCTGTCTGCTCCGGCGCAAGGCCTTTCGAAAGCCTCCGCAGCGCCGGAGGCTTTCGGAAGGCCTGGGTCGCCGGCGGACAGCCAGCCGGACAGGTCCCCCGCGATCAAAGGCCAAAGCGGGGGACCTGGCCGGCTCTCTGCTCCGGCGCAAGGCCTTTCGAAAGCCTCAGCAGCGCCGGAGGCTTTCGGAAGGCCTGGGTCGCCGGCGGACAGCCAGCCGGACAGGTCCCCCGCGATCAAAGGCCAAAGCGGGGGACCTGGCCGGCTCTCTGCTCCGGCGCAAGGCCTTTCGAAAGCCTCCGCAGCGCCGGAGGCTTTCGGAAGGCCTGGGTCGCCGGCGGACAGCCAGCCGGACAGGTCCCCCGCGATCAAAGGCCAAAGCGGGGGACCTGGCCGCCTGTCTGCTCCGGCGCAAGGCCTTTCGAAAGCCTCCGCAGCACCGGAGGCTTTCGGAAGGCCTGGGGCACCGGCGGACAGCCAGCCGGACAGGTCCCCCGCAATCAAAGGCCAAAGCGGGGGACCTGGCCGGCTCTCTGCTCCGGCGCAAGGCCTTTCGAAAGCCTCCGCAGCACCGGAGGCTTTCGGAAGGCCTGGGGCACCGGCGGACAGCCCGCTGGTGCACCAGGTGCATGATTAAATCATGCACTGGGCCTCTAGTTAATAATAAAGCTCTAATTGCAAACAATGCCAATGCAAAAACTAGACTACATACATGTTACATTTTCAAAACTTGAACGTTAAGAACAAAACTGGCTATTAAATAATAACAAAACAATACCAATGCAAAACAATAAGAGAGAAATCAAAACTATGGACATGTTAACATTTTTAGCTACTAAATGAAAGTCTCTTTTGCTGCTGGTGTATATTTACTCAGAGTCCTTGGACTTGGCTGTGCAAGACTTTGCAGAAGACTGGCAGCTAAGAGATGCTAGCATGAACAGGAACATGGTTGAAGAAGTAGCTTCAACTTCTTGCTTTTCCACAATCTGCTGCACTTCAGTCGTTAACTTCTTCAGCTGACTCCATGTTGGCACCTCAGTCCCTTGCACAGCTTTCAGTTTTCTTCTTCTGCTTTGCTGTCATGGGGCAACTCTCAGTCCTTTTGAGTGCAGGGACACAAGCTTCTCTGGGTCCATTGTGGTGAGGGACGTAACACACTGGCACCCGAATTAGCTGCATTGCTCCTTCTGCAAAGATATAAAAAACAACCTCTTCCCCACATTATTACTGAATCTGATAAAACTCTTGTCTGGTTTATGCTTCCTTCCACCTAGCTGACTCGATTGAGGCTATTGTACAGGAGGCCTGATGCCTTTCACCTGCTGTACGATCCTTTGCATCATAATTCAAAAAATTTTAAAGTATAAAAAGCATGACTGAGTCTCTTTTGAGGTGACACATAACATCTGTCTCCCCCTTTTTGTTTTAAGAGTACGATTGGCTCTTTCCACTATTGAGTGATATCCATTTTGCCAGATTAGATTAGGTTTAAGTCCTTGGGGATTTACCCCTAAAGTTGGCACAGGGAGGTGGATATCACACTGAGGACATTGCTTCCAATAAAACACGGACATTGTCCTTCTCTAGTAACATTTTAAAGACTGAAAATTAAATGAAAAGTTCCTCTGAATTAGTGTGCCCTATAGTAGCTGTTTCAATAATTTTTGCCATACTTACCACATAAGCACTATTACTATAGGTTGGTGGGCTCCATAGCAAAATCTGTTAAGGCATAAATAAGAACTTGTATTTCTACTGAAACATATAAGAAGTTTGAAGGATCTTTGTTTCCCTGCTGCAGTAGATCTAGCCTTTCTAGAACTGGATCCATCTGTAAAAATGGTTAATGCCTGAGGTATAATATTTATTTTAATGTGGCAGTTAATACCATTCCCTGTGTTAGAAATAAAGCAAGACCCCCAAGTCAGGGGTCCTGGTAGAACACAAAAACATTAAACATTGACTTCTATGCAGAAGGGTGTGCACACATGGTCTGTAAGCATGCACACCGACCTTCCTTTCCTTGGTCCTGGTCAACCTGCAGCAATGCACAGGTGCTGACTGCTAGCATGGCAAGGCATCTTCACTATTTTTATTTCTGGACTATTTCTCCTCTGTTCTTGTGGGCCACTGCTTATTCTGTGGCTGCAGTAGTCCTATCAGGTCCTCTCTGGGATCTGTTGTTGCAGGAATCCATATGGGCTTTGGAGTTTTCTGGAAATATAAACATATTCTCGACCAAAGGTTAATAAAGAAATTTTTTTCTATAAATTAGACTTGGGATCCTTTTGATTTTTGTCCATAACTTTTTTTTTTAACTTATTTTGACACCATAAGATTTTATGGGTGTATTATTATCTGCATTATAAATGAAAATTAATTTTTTGAGTAAAAATTTTAAAGTAATTAAGGCATGATGTAATTTACTGACAGGATATTTCTTACAGGATATTATTCTATTAATCTCTTTTTTTTATTATGAGACTTTTGTAAAATAATTTTTTAATGCAGTCTTGATAAACTTTTATTTTTTTGCACAAAAATATGACTGCTTTAGGTTCACTGCATGTTAAGCAATTTTACCATGAAATGAACTACCAATAGAAATTTTGGTTAATACTTTAGGAACAGCTTTTTGTACAATTAAATTTTCTTGAATATTCACTTATTTCTTTTAGCCAATTTAAATTAATCTGAAAACTTGACTATTTTACTGTCAAATTTAATACTCTAACAACAATCTTAGTTTACCCTGTAAATATTAATGGAAAGGATTATTTGCATCCCTGAGAAATCCTTGAGCATTCCTGGTGTTAGGCTGGATTTAGAAATAGGGCAGCTGCTGTCAGCCACGTCTCTGTCAGCCTAGGTCCCGGTCTGAGCTGGGCCAAGTCTCTTTCTGTTATCTGGATCCTGATCTGAGCTGGGCCAAGTCTCTGTATGTTGCCTGGGTCCCGATCTGAGCTGGGCATGGGAAGCGTGAAGCAGCCATGGGGCAGGAGACCTCCCTCAGAAGGGGCGAGTTTTCAAGCCCCTGCAATGTTGGGGGGGGGGTGAGGATCTGTGCCCCACCTCTGTTGACCCCCAAGTTCTTCTCCTGATGGCCCCTCTGCGACTGTGCCTGTCTTAGGTTGTTCCTCCCCTGAGGAATCTTACCCGTCTCTGGCTAACCAGCCATCCTCCGGGGCCAAGCAGGGTGATGTGAGGTTCAGTTCTGTCTCCTTGGTAGCCTATGCCCCTATGGCCTCCAAGCCCAGCACCTGCCTTGGGATCCCCTCGCCTGCTGGCGGGGCCCTGGCATTGATCATATATCTTCAGGAACCCAGGTTTCTTCTCCAGGGAGGGCCCAGCTCACGCCATTGGGTGAGAGACAGATCCATGGTACTAGCCACTATGAGGCTTCAACTCAGCATGAACTGAAAACTCAGGCAACAGCTGTGGGAAGGTCCCTCTTGGCAAAAAAGGGCAAGAGAGGCCAATATAGAATGCTCAAGTGCCTTCCTAAGGGGCCTTCCACACAGTGGAAGGGATTAAATCCTTTCATGTCCTTTTAAATTGCTGCCAAACATTCAAAGAATTAGTTTGTAAGTTTGTTTGGGATAATTGTACAATATGCTGTTGTAAAATATCAAAAATTATAATGAAATTGTAGAATAATATCATGCAAGGATATTCTTTGCTCTAGGCCATGGCAATTCAACTTCAAACTGGCTGTCAATTTCTTTTTGTATAGACAAGGTCTTAACCAGTTAATGTCCCCTAATAATTTCTGAAAGTCATTTAAAGTTTTAAGACAATCTTTCCTTATCTCCACCTTCTGAGGCCTAATGTATTGGCTATCAATTACAATCCCTATGATATTTGAAGGAAACCTCTCTTTATTTCCTTCCAAAATAATTTTCAGGCTATAGAGAGTTTCATTAAGAATCTTTGTCTTTCTTTTTACAACAAGCAACCTGTATGATTACAGCTTGAAAGGCAAGCCTCAGGAGACTAGCTAGCTATATTACAAGTACTCTTACAGTAAGGCTGACTACTAATTTACTTTCAGATTTAACATTTTAACAACAATCTTAGTTTACACTGTAAATATTAGTGAAAGAGAATTTAAAATTTTAAAATTTCTCCTTTTTATTAAATTTATAATTATATTTTTAAAGTATCCTCTTAGGCTTATTTGCATATACAGAGGGATCATGGGAAGGCTTCAGTAACTTCCTTAAAAAACTTATTTTTAAATTGCTTACAAAGACGTTGGCTTATTCAAAGGAAGGGGGTTGGCCTTTGTTATTTTAAGATGGAGGGCAGTAAGCCACATTGCCAGAGGGGCAGGCAAGATGGCTGCTGTCTCACAAGCCGAAAATGTTGCCCCACCTCTAGCTTAATTAAGAATGCAGGTGGCTACGAGTCAGGTTTCAATTACTAATAAAAACATTGGCTTCTCATGTAACTTAATTTATATGAGACCTTGATTATATTTAAAAAATCTAATTTATAAAGTAACTTAAGTAGGTATCTTTAATTAAAAAGCAAAGAAACTTATTCAGTAAACTTATTTGATACTTTATTGGTATGATCTAAAAGCATAAACAGTTTCCCACCTCCAGCCCATTTAAAATGGAGGCTGCTTGAGGCTTTTGTCTTTCTTGAAATTCTACTGCTGTTGAAAATTTTTGCTATATTTAAGAAATATAGTTTTTGCCCTTCTTACAGGTGAAAACTTTCATAACATTTAATATATGCATATAAGTAAAAAATATTAATTTTTATTTGATAAAGCTTTCCATGCGATTTCAAGTATCAATCGGTTTAATTACAAAAAAATATTTCTTTTAAGAGAAAACAGACTTTTGTAACATTTCGGGGCCTGTGAAATGTTTAAAAGTTACTCTCAGTCTTGAAATACACTTGGAAAGATCAAATATATACATTTATATACTTATATATGTGATTTAAAGATTACATAATTAAATTATCTTAAAGAATATCAATTAAATTTAAACTGTATCACAGAATTAATTCTCCTTTTTAAATCAGACCAATAAGTAACGTATTTTGAATTCCTAATTACTTAAGAGAAAACACATTTTATTTTCTCAAATACACGTTTTACTGTAGATATTTAATTAATTTCTCCCAATTCAATTTGCACTTTAAACTTTCAGAGCTTGCAAGTCAAATATTAGCAGTTCCTTGATTAACAACTCTTTTATATTCTTAATAATTAATTTCTAAAACACAAGACATAATCAAATAGATTCAATTCTGTCCTCTAAATCTTTCATGAGGCAAATTTAGATTAATATTTTAGCATTTTTTCATTTCAAAATATCTAGATATTTAATAAACTTTGTTATTTATATAATTAAGCAAACTTTTAAGATTTTTAAGCTGCCAAAGCCAAACCTATTTAAAGATGGCAAAACAGGTTTGGTCTGTTCAAATGTAAATTGCCACATTCTTCTTCAAAGATGGCTGCTGGCGGGAACTTGCCTACCTAAATGCTGGGGGAAGGGCGACTACACCTTCCTGCATTAACAAGGGGCATAGCCAGTCTTTATCTGGGCTACTTTATAATAAGTTTTTCAACAACTTTTGGGTTTCATCCAATTCCAATTATTTTAAGGCATTTACTTTGGACAAATTCTGTCTTGAAGCCTTTAAGGTTAAATTTTTAACACCCTTCATTAGCATTTTAAAACTACTCTTTATTATGGAAATGCCAATGTGCTGCTGGAACCAGCCTGTGTTCTTTCCTTTTGGTCAAATCCGCCATTTTTCTTAGGGAAAAAACAGTCTCGGGTTTTTATTCTGTACACAGCAAAAGGTTAAGCCCAGCTCAAAAAACTATGCGCACTCGCTTTTTAAACTGGCCTTTTCCCCTTACATGTGCACAGAAATCCCAGACACATTTCTAAATTTTTAAAACCTTTTTATGGTGAGAAAAGAGACCTTAAACTAGCACACTGGGAGAGTGGGTTTCTATATTGGATTGCCACGTGTCTCCCTTGCCCCACATCCTGCTTGCTCTGGGGGAAAGATTCAGTGATGGTCTGGCATCTACTGTTTTTATTTTATTTACTTTTTCAATTTTTATTTTTATTTTTTAAGGAGAAAAAAAGATTTTTTAAGATAAAGAATTATTGGCAGTTGCTGAGAAATTCCTTTAATTCTTTTCTACTTGGTTACAAGTAGTTTACACATGGAGGCGGAGGAGGTGCAGATGGTATTCTTAGAGACTTGTACCCTTCCACTGCAGGCTGTAAGGCCATGGCTGTACCCCACCCCACTTAGACATTCTTAAACTCTCCTGTGCTGAATCAAGGCCATCACCAATTAAAATAGGAATTTTCTCTGGACTTATGCTGAGGATTGGTCACACAACTGCTTTCTAACCTTTTCCCAGGTTTCATCAACAAAACTTAAGAAAGAAATCAAGAATCTGACTATGCTTAACAGAGTATAGTTTAAAGCATTTTTGAGGATTACCCATGTTTTACACCCGGCTAATTCATATCAATTCACAATACACTCCCCGTACCTTACACTTTCTTAAATCTGTGGTGCGCGCAATTCTTGGGAGCTATCCCTTGACCCATACCTCTTGTTGCCTCTTTCGTGGCCCACGTTGGTCGCCAAAATTTGGGGGCCTGATGCGGCGGGGGCCGAACATGGCGGGGATCTCCCTTTTCCGCGTCCCACGCGGGAAGAGAGATGAACGAACCGGTTCTAAATCGAGGCGGCCAGGGATTGAGAAATAATAGAAATAAAGAAAACAAGACGCAGAAATAGATTCACAAAGCTGGGGGCTGGGTGGGATGCCATTTTGTCTGCTGGAGAGGCAGCATGACAACGACCCTGAGCCACACAGCAGGTTTATTTTATATCCCAAAAATCCAGGAAGTAACACCAAAACTTAGGATCAAAGGAGCTTATTTGCATTCTTAACTAGGCCCTAGCATTACTGGATTTACATATCTAGACCCGCCCCTGCTGACACCTGGGCTGCTATGAAGTCAGAACCGATTAACATGTCCAGCCTTATTGGGGAAGCATGTTCCCAGGGCATGACTCGCCCTAAGCCCTGAGTTCAGCTGATGATAATTAAGGAAATGCCCAGGTGCCTCCCAGGTGGCCCTCTACACTGTTGGACTTTTAATGTATCCTCACTCGGGAAGACTTTGGCATCTCCTCCTGTAAAGGGAATATTTGGGCACGTGCATTTTGGCGTTCCTCCCTACTTGGCATTTTTTATAACATCTATCTTTATTTGGTCTTTTATCTTTTTTATAGTATTTCTTAGTGGCCAGGCTGCCATTTTGACTCACTTTTCCTATTATTGCCAAAGTCCCAAATAGCAAAGGTCCTTAAGAGTTTTTCTTTGCTTACAAACTTATTCTTCCTTATAGAATTTATTTATACTTTTGGATCAGTATATGAAAATAAATCCATACATTGTTCTTTTCTTTATTTTACCATTTCTTTCCCAGGAATTTAATTGAATTATGCTATCAGTTGTTACAGATTGTTTCACTCAAGTTAAAACCCAAGCATCATGTCCTGGGCAGGATACTTTGGAGAATGAAATATCCAGTGAAGAGAAAATACTAAGATTCATAAGAAGTGATTCCTGGTCTGTTTTTGGAGAGAACTTTACAGTTTATAACATTGCAGATGAGCACCAACCTCAAGAGAGGCATCTCAGGTGAGAAGCACAGGGGATCTCAGCAGTGCTAGACTAACTTGAAATGAAAGAAAAAGTACAAACCTAGCTAGCTAATCAATAGGGCACTCAGAGAATTTTCACGAGACACTATTTTCATAAATGTGATGTAGCTGTTGAGTGTCTGAAACAGAACTCAGATGGAAACAATGAACAGGAGACCCTGTATGTAAGTTATGGCCCTATTTTAGCTCAGCCAGAGCAATAAGCTTGTTTCATGATGGAATAATGCAGACAGTACCAAAACATACCTGTGCATTGAAAATGGTAAATATGTGCTCATTAGAACCATCAATAATCATTAATAAAGAAAACATTTATGATCATTAATCACTAATAGTGTATTTCCTGTTTTGAATAGAAGTCATTTTGTAGAGAGTCTCTGTGAAACTAAGGAAGGTAATCAAGGTGGAGACACCCTGAACCAGATCACAGATCTTCCTGTGGATGAGAGACATACCAATGGAGTGAAACACTATGAATGCACTAAGTGTGGAAAAGTCTTCTTGGATTGTTCTTTCCTTATAAATCATCAGAGATCTCCCACTGGACACGAACCTCATCCATGTGAGGAATGTGGACAACCCTGCAGGTTGGTTTCATGCCTGAGTTCTCAGGAGAGAACTGATCTTGTGGAGAAACCCTATAAATGTCAGGATTCTGGGAGAGCATCTAAGAAATATGTGAAGAGTCTCAATAATAAAAACTCTATTGAGTGTAAGAAATGTGGAAAAGCTTTCACCTGCCACTCATCCTTTCGGGGACATGTGAGAGGTCAGTGTGGACAGAAAATCCATGTGTGCAAAGTATGTGGAAAAGCCTTTATGTATTACTTTTACCTTACAGGACATGTGAGAACTCACACTGGAGAGAGATCCTATGAGTGTAAGGCATGTGGGAAAGCTTTCGGTAGTCTTAAATACTTTAGAAGACATGTGAGAACACACAGTGGAGTGAAACCCTATGTATGTAAGGAGTGTGGGAAAGTCTACAGGTATCTCACAAATCTGCAAGAACATGCAAGAACGCACAGTGGGGAGAGACCCTATGTATGTCAGCACTGTGGGAAAACCTTTAGTCGTCACTCCTCCCTTCGAGGGCATGTAAGAACACACAGTGGAGTGAAACCCTATGAATGTCAGCAATGTGGTAAAGCTTTCAGGTTTCCTGCAAACCTGCAAGTACACGTGAGGACACACACTGGGGAGAGACCCTGTGAATGTCAGCACTGTGGGAAAGCATTTAGGTATGCTGCATCCCTGCGAGTACATGTGAGGACACACACTGGGGAGAGACCCTATGAATGTCAGCAGTGTGGCAAAGCCTTCACTAGTCACTCTTACCTTCAAAAACATGTGAGAACACACAGTGGGGAGAAATCCTATGAATGTAAAGAGTGTGGGAAAACTTTTAGGCAGCTTCAACATTTTCAAGGTCACATGAGAATACACAGTGGAGTGAAACCCTATGAATGTAAAGAGTGTGGGAAATCCTACAGTTTTCTCTCATCCCTTCGAATACATGTGAGAATGCACAGTGGGGAGAGACCCTTTGAGTGTCAGCAATGTGGGAAAGCCTTTAGTCGTCTCTGCTCCCTTCAAGGACATATGAGATCACACACTGGGGTGAAACCATATGAATGTAAGGAGTGTGGGAAAACCTTCAGGTATCCTGACAACCTGCGAGTACATGCAAGGACACATACTGGGGAGAAACCTGATGAATGTCAGCAATGTGGGAAAGCCTTCAGGTATCCCACATCCCTGCGAAAACATGTGAGAACGCACAGTGAAAAAAATACCTGAATGTCAGCAATGTGGGAAGGTCTTCACGTATCTTGATATCTGCAGGCACATGTGAAAACATACAATGAACAGAAACTCTGAATACAAGAACCATGTGATGCCTTCATCCTTCCCTTAAAATTTGTGGTGTGAGCAAACACACTGGAGATAGAGCTGTATGGATGGAAAGAATAAGGAAAAATCTTCAGATATAGTACTTAATTTGTACATGAAAATTCAGAGCAGGGATGAAATTTTTTAATTATTGAAAATATGATATTTCTGGTTCATGTTGCTGATATGAAAACTTGAGACAAGAAATATTTCTCTTTGTCCCTAAAATACTGCACATATTTTATTATCTTGGACTTTTTTTTTTCATAATTTAGTGATTTTTTTTAGTCAAATTTAGTTGGGAAAACAGGCCCAGAAAGCCAAAGTGATTTGCTAATATCATACAACAGTTAAGAATTGCTGGGCATCCCCCCCGCCTTTTTTTTTTTTTAATGGCAAAATTTTGTCTGGCCAGTGTGGCTCAGTGGTTGAGCATTGACCTGTGAACCAGGAGGTCATGGTTCGATTCTGGTCATAGCACATGCCCAGGTTGCGGGCTCAATCCCCAGTCTGGAGCATGCAGGAAGCAGCCAATCAGTGATTCTCTCTCACCATTGAAATTTCTATCTCTCCCTCTCCCTTCTCTGAAATGAATAAAAATATATTTTAAAAAGTTAAAATAAAATGGCAAAATTTTGTTTATATTTGTAAATTCTGAGTGTTAAACATATTATCCCTTTTATATTTTGCTCTTTTAAAGTATTTAAAATGTAAAAAGTTTTTTAAATTACAGTCTACATTCAATATTATTTTGTATTTCAGATGTAACAGCATAGTGATTAGATTAAGTGGTTTTTATTTTTTTATGTGAAATGATGTAATTTTATTTATTTTTATTTATCTTACTGATCTACTGATCACATTAAGTAACAACATATGTACTTTTTAAAAAAATATATGTATTGTTGAAAGTATTACATATGTCCTATCTCCAGGTAGACAGAGTTAGAATTGAGTTAGACTGTGGGACATCTGGCTGGTGTCACAGAATTGCTTCTTGAGTGGAAATGCTCCTTTATCTGGTGGCCAAATGTGTCAGAAGTGAAGTATTCGATGTGAAAGTAAAGGAGAAAGACAGGAGGACAACTGTAGGCTTTTCCAGTACAATGTCTACTGAAGGATATACAGTGATCATAATGAAAAATTGTAAAACAGACTCAGTGACATCAAAGCATAAAGAAAGACATGGAAAAGGTGCATGTTTTCTGAATGGAAACTCAATGCCACCATGATAGCAACTCTCCCAAACGATGTTGTTTTAATAAACTTCCATTAAATCTAAAACTCGGTAGGGTTTTTTTGTTTTGTTTTTTTAATTTCTGGAAAACTACTTGTTAAAACTAAAATGACAAAATGCAAATGTCTAAAGAGCTACATTTCTACAGAACAAGGTGGAAGAACTTTCCCAGAAACACATGACGCCATTTAAGTCACAACAGTAACTGGGACAGCACAGTGCAGCCGAAGGAGGGACCCACGGAGGTCACTGACACTGGACTATTTGTGGGACATGAGTCTCGGCCAGAGCAGGCACGGCCCCAGGGGGGAAATGACGGACATTTTAACACACAGTGGATGAGAAATGGTTATCCAAAGGGGACAATGAAGGTCCTTTTATCGACTTGATGTAACATAACCAACTTGATGCAAATTTAAATAGAGCACTTTTAGAACAAGTTAGAGTCACGTGTACTATGACTTCCCAGTACAGAGAGTTTTCTAATATAAGGGGGGGGGGAAAACAAGCTACAATGGAAGAGATGGAAAAATTCATTTCTATTCACATGAACACTATTCACCAGCACAGAATAAAGAGAGCAAAAAGATAAACCATATTCCAGAGAAAATGTATACAGTATCTGCAAATGAAACAGGATTCCTGCCCAGAGCATCTAAGAAAACATCAGAAATCAATAAACACATAAGTCAATAAAAGGTGACCAAATGACTTAAAATTATTTCACAGAAGATTAAATAACATGACCTCCTCAATGTTGATCAGTAAAATTCATATGTCACCACAAGGAGATTCTGGGTCACACATTAGATGGACAAAAATTAAGTTAGGCAATTTAGGTGGTGGAAACCACATGAAAGAAATGAACACATAGGAACTAAAGGTGGGGGAAGGGAGATCAATTCATGGCCAGCTACTAACAGCAAGTGGGATCACTTGGTGTCACAAACTGCATCCTGAATGGAAGAATCACTACCACTTTTTTATTTTTTATTTTATTTACTACCACTTTTTTTTAAAATATATTTTTATTGATCTCAGAGAGGGAGAGAGAAGCATCAATGATGAGTGAGAATCATTGATCGGCTGCCTCCTGCATGCCCCACACTAGGGATCGAGCCCGAAACCTGGGCATGTGCCCTGACTGGGAATCCAACCATGGACGCTCAACTGCTGAGCTACACCAGCCGGGCTCACTACCACCTTTTTGAACATTTAAATCCTTATCTCCACCCACCTCTCATAAAGATGTGGAATTCCGTGTATTTGCCCCAAAATTATACTGGAAGAGAGGACATTTTCTGTACTGAGACAGTTTCTCCCAGAGATGTCCGTGGTTCAGCCCCATGACATCAAAGACCTTAGAGTCGACTACTAAGAGTCTTACTAAGGAAAACAGGCCAAAAAAAAAAAAAAAATTCAGTCATTCTACATCTGCTGAAACCTGAGGCTTGAATACAGGGAAATTTAGTGCTGAGTTGGACACAGGCTGCTCACACGTGTCAGGTGACAGAGCTGAATCCTCCCTGAGACCTGTGCTTCTGGTAACATCCATGGAAGGTGTGAGGAAGCACTACCCCCGTCCCCAACCCATTTGTTCTGGAAAAGGGCATGATGCAAGAACCTCCTTCACTTTTTTATCCAGGACAAGGCTGGATGCAGACGCCTCAAATCCCCTTCCGTGCTTCATTGCTGATGAGCTGAATTGCTCATCTCCACTGACCAAGCAGAGCAAATGCCTGCTGGCCAGACTTCGGTTTAGCTTCTCTCCTACCCCCCAGGCTCCTGCAGTTGGCCTGTCCTCAACCTAAGCCGCTACACAACAGCCCTCCTGAGGACAGGCTGGTCTCAGGGCCCTGCCATCCAACTACACCTGGTTCTTTCTGCATTTGTTCTCTCTGCTCTAAAAAAAAAAAAAAAAAAAAAATAGAAGAAAAACTATTTGGCCCAACTCTTGAGACACTTGCATATCATATGGTCAGAGCGTTCTTGCCCTGAGTGCACAGTCCCTTTTCCCCACTCCTTGTAATATTTCTTTGTAAAGTCTCTCCTTAGGAAGTTCGGATTTTTCTTTTTCTTTCTTTTCTTTTTTTTTTTTTTTTACATGCTTCACCAAATGATCACAATTATCCATTTCATACCCAAACTTTTTTCAGGCTCCTGCTTCCCCACAGGTCCAGACATTGTTCCCCCCCCCCCCCTCCCCTCGGCGTCTGAACAAGGCCCAGCTGACAGGAGCCGGGAATGCGCTGACCACCGGGAGGCCGGGTCCTGTCCTACCCAGTTCCTGCTCACCTTCTTCACCTTCTTCCACTGAAAAGAAAAGCCCTTTTCTGTCTGATTTAAGACGAAGACGCCGCTCTGAGACCCAAGCATTGTCCCTAAAGGAACAGGCTTTGAAATAAAGTCTCCTGAAACTCGTCCGGAACGAGCCGCACCCACCCTACAACGCCCACTCATCTCCCAGGCCCTGACCGCTGGCAACGGGGTCATGTCCGCTCTCCCTCCATCCCCTACCCCGCCAAGGACTCGGGTCGGCGGAGAAGCCGCCCCATTCGCCTCCCCGCCACCCCTCTCACCCCCGTCGCTTACAACAGGTTCAGGACGGTTCGAATACATCCCATCCCCCATTCCCCGACTCCGGACCGGGGTCCCAAGAACTCACCCTAAGGGGTCGCTCGAAGTCCCGGACGGGACCGCAGCACCTGCACCACAAAAGCCAGAGGGAGCCGTTGACGCAGGCTGCGAGCCCGTCCGCCCACGGCCAGGATCGGACGGTTGTCCAGGCGATTCACCCAGAAATGGACGGTGGTCCAGATCCTCCTCCTCTCGGGAACGCTGATTGGACCAGATGGTTATTATCTTTCGGGAACGCTGATTGGACCAAATGCTATTATCTTTCGGGAACGCTGATTGGACCAGATGTTTATTATCTTTCGGGAACGCTGATTGGGCCAGATGCTTATTATCTTTCGGGAACGCTGATTGGACGGTGATACCGCATCTCCACAATAAACAAGTTTCCGACCCGCCCCCGGCACGTTCCCTTGGCCCCGCCCCCGTGGCCTCCCATTGGACAGCGTTACAGACCTCCGGCGCTGGAGGGCTGGGCGCGGGAGCAGGTCCCGCAGCGAGCCGGGCGGAAAGGCCGCTGTTTGCCTCAGCCCTTCCCCGCCTGACTCCCGCCGCCCTGCACGGGGCTCTGAGCTAAAACAGCGGGGCGCCCGCCTTTGTCCTCCATCTATAACGGGAAGTACTGACTCCGTTTTCCCGCGTGGCGTCCCTGATGCGGACCCGGGGCAGGACAGCACGACTGACCACTTCCGGTGCCAGGGATTGCCCTGGGGGTGGGTTCACTGTGGCTCTGGGCCCGTAATCAAGGACAGAGACACTCAACTGTGACGTCACAACGAGTATGCAAAGTTCCGCCTGGTTCTGACTCAGGACCTTTGGACTGGAGGCCCCTTCCCCCTCCCACTTTAGGTTAGGGCTGGGGTCGGGAAACATTGGCTCCCGTTTCTTCTCCTGCATGGGATGAAGCCCAGAGGCCCCAGCCTCTGTGCAGAACTGAGTCTCTCTGAGCCACAGGTGTGAGGTGTTAGGATTCTCAGGTGTGCGCAGTACACGGCACGGAAATGTTTTAGATCCGTTTTGAGTGTGCCTAGAGAATTTTGTAATACTGTATAATAGGTGGTTGTATTCCTATTTTCACTCATTTAAGAAAAAGCACTCCAAACTTAAATTACGATTGTACCTGGAAACTTTTAATACACTGATTAAATTGGGCCAAAACACCTGGAACATGTCCTACTCACTTAAAAAATTCCCTTGCCCGCCGGCTTGACTTAGTGATTGAGCGTGGACTTATGAACTGCTAGGAGATCATTGGTCTGATTCCCAGAGCACATGCCTGGGTTGCCGGCTGGATCCCCTCTCTCATCATTGATGTTTCTATCTCTCCCTCTCTCTTCTTCTCTGAAATCAATAAAATAAAATACATTTTTAAAGGAAGATACCGTCCAGCCAAGACTAGACCAGAGGCCGAATTTAGTATATGACAAGATGGTAGGGCTGCCCCGCAGGACTGTCAAGGAAACCCAGTGTTTACTGGTAAAACGGGTTCTCGGGATTAAAGCAGAACCTGATGAGAGCAATACCTGCTATTTTCATGTGGTCATGCTGGCCCCCAGGATTCCCACTTAGAGGGAGGGACTGTTAGAGTTGACCTATTCCTTCCAGAAGAATAGCCGATGGCAGTCCCTAAAGTACACTTCATGACCCAAACTTATCCTAATGCAGACAAGTTGGGAAGATATGTTTAGGTATTTTGAAAGGTCAGTGGTCCCCAGCACTGCAGATGCGCACAGTGCTGCCATGGACCCAGGCTCTGTGACATTCTCCCAATGCAGACGACCCATTAGCACCAGCGTTGCTAGCAGATGAAACAGCTGAGCAGCGGAAGACCAACAAAGCCCAAGCCATAGACACGGACGAGGCTCTATGCCAGGAATTCTATTTAAATCGATCTGACCATCACGTGTGCATCACTTCTCCTTTTTTGTTCGCATTTAATGGACACAGTCTTAGAGACATTATAGAATAAAAGCCCACACATCTTCAGTCCTTTGGTGATGAAATGCACATTAGCACCTTTGTAATTTTATTAACCAATGTCACCCCAATAAACTCGATTAAAAATAAACACGCATTAGCAACTCTATGTCTTGTCCTGATTCACTGTTGCAATGTGTGAGCAGAGGATAGAAGTATCATCTGGATTGTTGCAAAACATTTAAAAGCCTGGCCCCTCTCTGCTTTTATTCTTTTTTTTTCTTTATTGATTAAGGTATTACATATGTGTCCTTATCGCCTCATTGCCCCTCCCCCTACTCCCCCATTCATGCCCTCACCCCCCTGGTGTCTGTGTCCATTGGTTAGGCTTATATACGTGCATACAAGTCCTTTGGTTGATTTCTCCCCCTCTGCTTTTATTCTTTCCCCCTCATCATGGTTTTCAGTGGTCGGCAAACTCATTAGTCAACAGAGCCAAATATCAACAGTACAACGATTGAAATTTCTTTTGAGAGCCAAATTTTTTAAACTTCTTCTAACGCCACTTCTTCAAAATAGACTCGCCCTGGCCGTGGTATTTTGTGGAAGAGCCACACTCAAGGGGCCAAAGAGCTGCATGTGGCTCGTGAGCCGCAGTTTGCCGACCATGGGTTAGGTAAACAGCACTGTGAATAAAGGTAGTCGTTAGGATTAGTTGCAGGGGTGTGAGTGTTTTCCTTTATTATTTTTTGATGGAGTGTGGGGCGCGGCTACAGTGTTTGAACAGATTCAAGCCTCGGACTGATGAGAGGGCACAGTCCTCTCATGGCCACGTGCAAGTCCCAGCCTGGAGGGCAGAGCCCTCCCAGCACAATGATAGCCAACAGCGTAGTTGTGAGCTTGAACCTATGGTCCGAACACGTGGCCCCATGTGCCTGAGTGATATAGGCTGCAAGTAAACAAAGCTTGATCAGGTGCATGTAATTGAGTAGGATCGAAACTCAAGAGAATGTTGTAAACATCTTGACCACGCCCTTACTTTGCCTCTGGCATCTGCTATAAAATAAAGACACGGCTTGTAGACCGTGGGGCTCGCTCTCCAGCAGAGAAGCAGCGTCCCACCGAGACCCAGCTTTCATTCTCTTGTCTGTCTTTTCTAAGCCTTTCAGCCGCCCCCACTCAGGGTCACCCTTGGCCGTGCCGGTGCAGCACAGGGGAGGCAGTTTTAATTCTATGGGCTCCTTTACCCCCTTTTATGGCGACCTAATGGCATTGATTAAAAGCAGCTAATCAGTTCTTCAGACTATGCTTCCTGGCCAACTCTAACTTCATTTAGATGCTGTGGATGGACAAGCTTGATTGTTTGAACCAAAATGGGAACATTAAACAAACATCGATGCCCTCACTAATAGCATTGTGACTTTGCTGTCAAATGTAGAATCCTCCCTTCAAGAAAAAGCTTGTGACCATTTTGTATAACTTGTCTGAAAACTTCTGTAAATCTTATATTTTAGTAAAACATTCTACTTTGCCTTTGTACAATTTATTTTACTGTTTATTTCATTTTCCCAATGCAACAATCACATTTAGAAATTAAAACTGATGAAACATTCTGTTTGGATCTTCACCATCTGACAAGTTGAATGGCAAGAGGTGGATTATGACAGTTTTTTTTTCACTGATGCAAATTTTTGTTAAGACATCACTGAATGGAGTATTTTTAAGCTGGCCCTGAGCATGCATAAAGCATCTGTATCTAATGTGTTTGGTTTTTTTTACCTCCTATAAATTTGAAATACATGTGTTTGCTTTGCCTGGTCAGCTAGACCCGTGGTCGGCAAACTGCGGCTCGTGAGCCACATGCGGCTCTTTGGCCCCTTGAGTGTGGCTCTTCCATAAAATACCATGGCCTGGGCGAGTCTATTTTGAAGAAGTGGCGTTAGAAGAAGTTTCAATCGTTGTACTGTTGATATTTGGCTCTGTTGACTAATGAGTTTGCCGACCACTGAGCTAGACGATCATTGGTATCTTGCCACGATATTGAAAATGACTGTACATGAGAGTCCCAGCAAAACAGCGGTTTGACTGTGTGTAGGACTTACACATTGTACCACATTTGTGACAGGCATTTGAGTTACGATCTTAGTTCTTGTCTGAAAACTTCATGTGTGACCACTGGTGCGTGCTATTCGGAGACACCAACCTGATCATCTTTTGGGGTTTGCTGAGGCATTTGTAAGTCTTCCTTATAGACCCGATGAGCAAATCTCAAGCTACCAGCTTATATAAGTATCATCAGAAAAGCTTCTTCATTAAAGAGCATCAAATCCTCTATTACTGATTCTTATTTTTATCCCTCTAGTGCAGGGGTCCTCAAACTTTTTAAACAGGGGGCCAGTTCACTGTCCCTCAGACCGTTGGAGGGCCGGACTATAGTTTAAAAAAAACTATGAACAAATTCCTATGCACACTGCACATATCTTATTTTGAAAACAACAAAACGGCAGAAACACCCGCATGTGGCCCGCGGGCCGTAGTTTGAGGACGCCTGCTCTAGTGTTTGCTATGGGAACTTCTTTTATTCTTTAATTTGATATTCAGTAAATTTTTCCTGCATTGACAGAGTTCTTTCCCCCCCAAAACTGTTCAAAGCTGTTCTTTCCCACCCCTCTCCATATCTAATTCCTGATTGTTATTTTTAAATACATATATTTTTATTGATTTCAGAGAGGAAGGGAGAGATAGAAACATCAATGATGAGAGAGAACCATCAATAAGCAGCCTCCTGCACACCCCACACCTGGGACCAAGCTGAAACCTGGCCATGTGCCCTGAGAATTGGCGGTTATTATTTTTAAGTCATCAATGTAGCCACTCCTAAGTATGTAAATGTTAACCTGTGGGTTGGAATCCTTGTCTCTTGCAGTTTCAAGGAAATGGATACTGTAGCCCACCTGCATTTCCCCTATTCTTTTTTAATTTTTGTTAATCCCCACCAGAGGATATTTTTTCTATTTATGTTTAGAGAGAATGGGAAGGAGGGAGGCAGATGGGGAGGGAGAGAGAGAAAAACACCAATGTTTTTCACTTCGATTGGTTGCCTCCCACATGCACCAATGGGCCAGGGATTGAATCTGCAAACCCAGGTACATGCCCTTGACTGGGAATTGAACCCACTACTCTTCTGTGCCTGGGCCAACACTCTAGCCACTGAACCACACTGGCCAGGGCTGAACTTCCCCCATTCTTAATCTCATAATTTTTTTATTATATTATTATTATTATTTTTGTTAATCCTCACTTGAGGATATTTTTCCATTGATTTTTAGAGAGTGGAAGGGAGCCCTGGCCAGTTTGGCTCAGTGGATAGAGTGTCAGCCTGTGGACCGAAGGGTCCCAGGTTCGATTCCGGTCAGGGGCACATGCCTGGGTTGGGGGCTTGGTCCAACCTGCAGGAGGCAGCCAATCAATGATTTCCTCTCATCATTGATGTTTCTATCTCTCTCTTCCTCTCCCTTCCTCTCTGAAATCAATAACAATATTAAAAAAAGAAAAGAAAAAGAGAGAGTGGAAGGGAGGGGGAGAAACAGAAACATCGATGTGAGAGAGACACATTGATTGGTTGCCTCCTGCATGAGCCCCGACCAGGGCCGGACCAGGGAGGAGCCTGCAATTGAGGTACATGCCATTGACCAGAATTGAACACGGACCCTTTGGTCCGCTGGCCAATGCTCTGTCCACTGAGCCAAACCAGCTAGAGCTTTAATCTCATAACTTTTAGAGTTTCTTCTCAATATGGAGTCTTTTATTGTGCTCCTATTATTATCTATTAAAATTAGGGTGTGTTTTTTTTTAACATAAAAATGCTAGTCTCTTTAGGGTATATGGTATGAAATTTCTAAAAATCTGTTATGTCCTGGTATGTTATCAGTCGACATTTAGAAATGCATGTTACAGAAATAACAAAATTTCATTGTCAATTGCGTTATAATGCCCTGTCATCAGATCTTGGCCAGTTCTGTGTCTTTTAAAATTAGTTTTACTCTGGTATTTGTTTGTTTGTTTGACTCTGATATTTAGACAAGAATTGTTCCTGCAACAGTGCTTCCTCTTCAGGCAGATTCATAGAGACTTGGACAAGTACAGGCTTCTAATAACTAAGGCCCATTTGCCTTCACGTGGGAGGGACAATGATCCATCTTCCAAGAGCTTCCCCCAGGCTCCCTGCACAGCCCCTCAATATGGCCCAGGCGGCACCCCCAGGCCTCTCCTGATCTTTGTTTTTAATATATTTTATTGATTTTTTACAGGGAGGAAGAGAGAGGGATAGAGAGTTAGAAACATCGATGAGAGAGAAACATCCATCAGCTGCCTCTTGCACACCCCCCACTGGGGATGTGCCCGCAACCAAGGTACATGCCCTTGACCGGAATCGAACCTGGGACCCTTGAGTCCGCAGGCCGACGCTCTATCCACTGAGCCAAACCGGTTTCGGCATGGCCTCTCCTGATCTTGCCCACATCAGCACACGGCCCGTGACATGGAAGAAGTCACGTTAACATGGGAGACAGGCCTCTGGTGCAGGGCGCTACAGGCTTCGCTGGACCATCTGGGAAGGAGAAGGGCTGTGACCCCACAGAAAATTCAGGACCCAGGCACGGCCCCGAGGTTTGGGTGTCCTTGGTCAGGTGAGATGTGTGCTGCCCCAGAGGCTGTGTTTGATGGGGTGCAAGCCTCTCCAGCCCCTGGAAACGTGAAAGGGGTGCCAGCCTTTAGAGATTTGGCATTTGGAAGGACTTTTCAAAGTATACGTATATTTTATGGATTTTTAGAGAGAGAGACGTCAGCTGCAGCGGATAGAGCCCACAACCCAGGCATGTGCCCTTGACCAGGAACCAAACCAGCAACCTTTTGGTGCACAGGACAATGCCCAACCAACTGGGCCACACTGGCCAGGCCTGGGAGGACTTTACTCCCCCCTGGCACAGTGCCTCTGTCCCTTATGCACCTGGTAAGGAAAGCACACGTGGGACAGGAGGTCGGCCTACAAGCCACCTCTGCGAAGAAAAGCAATGCTGGTCAAGCTGATTACAGCTCTAGGCATTTTGCAAGCAGGGCTACCATCCCACTTGTCTGGGACTCCGGGTGCTATGGGCCGGGCACTGTGGCAGAGACCACAGGGGATAGTACCCCTCGGATGGGTCCCAGCTCCGGAGACACCGGAAACCTGCCGCGCCCAAAGGCACGGCCTCTGGCAGGGTCCACAGTGCTCCTGCAGGTGGGGCCTCTCACAAAGGAATGGCCCGCAGCTCCCTGGGCAGAAGGCAGAGCTGTCTGGCCCGAGGCTCCTCAAGAGTTCTGGACACTCACCCTTTGCACTGACCACTGGGCAGCTTTAAAGGGATCAATCCAGTGGTTTGGACAACGGGAAGCCGACGGGTGGACGATCGTGAGCGTGACTTGTGGGGTCAGGATGTGTGGGGACACATTTGGGTTCACCTGCAAGAGCCTGAGGTAGTCCTCACTCCTCCACATCCAGACTCATGAGGCACTGACAGCCCCCGACCTTCGGGAGCAGATGCTCTGGCCCGGGTATGAGCCCTGCAGTCGACCCTTCAGTAGTACAACACATTGGGTGCATGGAAAGGGTGGCCACCGAGGTGCCCAGGTGGGATGGCTTATCGCCACGGATGCCAACTGCCTTTGAACGACAGTGACTTGACTAACACAGCAACACATTTCCTGTGTGTCCTAAACAACACCCTAGACAACTGCCAAAAGAACAGCTGCCCAGCACCAGAGCTCCCAACTGGCGAAGGATGGACAAATGGGCATGTCAGGCCACGTCCTGCGAGTGAGCGTGCTAAATGTGCCTGGGTTTGTGCGGACATTGTGTCTGGCCCAACCCACACTTTCCTCTGTAGCCACACAAACCAGAACGCACCATTAGGGGGTTGGAAAAGCTGAATACTATGTATGAATTCCCTTGTTGAATGGACAGTGACAGGGCTCACACTTCAAAACTAGTAAAAGAACATGACAGTGAATGGAGGTTCCATCATATAACCCCCAAGCAGCAGGACCGTCAGAAAAAGGAAAAAGGAATATTGGATCAGCTGATCCAATGAACAGTAACACCACCTTGTCCGGTGGACTACATACTGTCCTGTGATCTAATACATTTGAATGATCAACCAGTAGGGCCTGTAGCTGAAGGGGCCTGATGGACACCTAAGAGGGACCGTGACGGGGAGCCTGGGGAAGGGTCTGTGGAATCTTCTGCCTACGAGGGAACTAACGCCAACGTGTGTTCGGGTGGGGCTCTTCCAGGTGGGCAGAGCACCAGACGGATGTGCTGTACCTCGGGCCCACCGGGTTCCCAGGCAGGTCTCCGGACAGTATGGATCTGAGTCATGGCTTCTTCTGCCTCCAAACCTCATGCGTCTTCCCCTTCCTGTGACCGCCAGCCCAGAGGACAGTGGGATTTGGTTTCCCACATCACCCAGAGGACCACACAATTCAGTGGAACCATCGGACACCACCTTTATCTTCATGCCACAGGGTCTCTCTTCTTAACGAAATGCATTGTGTCCAGTTTCCAACCAAGATTAAGCAAGATAAGCAGAGGTCAAATTATGAACATAATCAGATGAGACTGTCTTCTTCCCACATTTATAATTTCTGTGTAGAACACGTGTGGCAGCCACTAGCAACACATGTGGGAGATACATCTTTCAGTAATAAAGACTGAGGGCGAGCATAGATACCGAGTCAGAGAATTCCAGTACCTGCAGCAGTAAACCAGAAAAGAAATTTCAACAATATAAGACTTGTATCATGATCACATACTAGGAACATAATGGAAAGTATCAAAAACACTTTTATTGAAAAAATATCAAGTTGCACATGAAAAATAACAAAACAAGAAAACACCCATCAACCCCTGAGTCAAAAGACATTGTAATAGAAGTGAGACAAGTTTCATATAACTGTACAATTAAGTAAACTCAAATGTAGCAAAATGCATGCAGTACAGATGAAGGGGACACAGGGGGGTAATTGTATCTTAAGTGTTCACAGCAGTAACACAAACTAGAAATGAACACACAGGGATCCCTCTTCCGGGTGAGGCACTTATAAGGAAAACCGTATTTGTAACAAAAGATTTCTGTACTGCCCCGAGTTTTCATGCACAAGCTAAGTAAAGATCTAAACATCTCCCACCTACTTTCCACTCTCCAGTGTTTCCTCAGTGATGAGGTTTTAAGGAAAAATAAATACAGTCCCTGTATTCAGAGCTTCGGTCCAGTGTGTGTCCTCCCATGTCTTCGCAAGGATGCGTAATGCTTGAAGGCCTCGCCACATTTCAGACATTCGTAGGGTTTCTCCCCGGTGTGTATTCGCATGTGTCTTTGCAGGGCTGAGGGACACCTGAACGCTTTCCCACACACCTTACATTCATAGGGCTTCTCTTCACTGTGTGTTTTCACGTGCTCTCGAAGGGATGAGGAATAATCGAAGGCTTTCCCACATTCTGTACATTCATAGCGTTTCCTTTCACTGTGCATTTTCACATGTTTTCTAAAGTATTTGGGACAACGGAAGCCCCTCCCACATTCCTTACACTCATACGGTTTCTCCCCAGTGTGCGTCCTCACGTGTGATTGCAGGGATGGTAGGTGCCGGAAGGCTTTGCCACACTGCTGACATTCATAAGGTCTCTCTCCAGTGTGCATCCTCACGTGTTCTCGAAGGTAGGAGTAAAATCGAAATGCTTTCCCACAGTGCTGACATTCATAGGGTTTCTCCCCAGTGTGCATTCTCACATGTTCTCGTAGGTAGGAGTTACAGCTGAAGGCTTTCCCACATTCCTTACATTCGTAGGGCTTCTCTCCAGTGTGAGTTCTTACATGTCGTCTGAGGTGGCACCCAAACATAAAGGCTTTCCCACACACTTGACACGTGTGGATCTTCTGTCCACATGGACCTCTCATATGTCCCTGAAAGGATGAGTAGCAAGTGAAAGCTTTTCCACATTTCTTACACTCGGTAGAGTTTTCACCACTCAGACTCTGTACATCTCTCTCAGATGCTGTCCCCGTATCCTGACATCGATGGGGTTTCTCCACCAGGTCTGTTTCCACCCGAGTGCTCAGACATGAGACACACCTGCAGGCTTGTCCACATTCCTCACACGGAAGAGGTTTGTGTCTAGTGGGAGATCTCTGTAGATTCTTAAGGAGAGAACAACCCGTGCAGGCATTCTCACGCTTAGTACACCCACAGTGCTTAACTCCAGTCGGATGTCGCTCATGCACAGGACGATCTGTGATCTGGTTCCCGGTGTCTCCACCTTGACTTCCTTCATTACTCTCACAGGGAGTCTCCAGCACATGACTTCTGTTCAAAAGAAATAGAACATAATTAGGGCTATAATAAGGGATTTCTCTATTCATAATTTATAGGTGGTTGTTAATGGTTATGGTGAGTATATATTTACCATCTTCAACAAATGGGTATGTTTTCTACGCTGTCTACACTGTGGAATAAGCTTAACGCTCTGGCTGAGCTCAGAGCAATCATTTTTAGTGTTTCTTACATCTGGGGTTTCCCTATCATTGTTTCCAAATGAATTCTGCTTAGACACTCGATATCTACATCACGTTTATGAAAATACTGCCTGGCGATCATTCTCTAAGTACACAATTGTCTAGCTAGGTTTATACTTTTTCTTTAATTTCAAGTTAGTCTAACACTCTGCCTAGATCCCCCTTCTCCTGTGGGAATGGTACTCACCTCAAATACCTCTCCTGGGTTTGGTGCTCATCTATGATATTACGAAATGTCCACTTTTCTCCAAAAACAGACCAGGGATCGTTTCTTGTGAGTCTTACTCTATTGTCTTCACTGGATATTTCAGTCTCCAGGTTTTTCCGTCCGGGGCTTGATCCACTGGTTTTGACTTGAGTGCAACAAGCTGCAACAATGAATAGCACGTGGGCATATCATGTTTTACTGCGCTGTGCTTGATTGTGCTATGCAGATACTGCCTTTTCTACAAATTGAAGGCAAGAACCTCCGTCAGCAAAAAGATTATGACTTGTTGAAGTCTGGGATAATGGTTAGCATTTGGTAGCAATAAAGTATTTTTAACTGAAGCATGTAGGTTTTGTGGATTTTTTTTGACATAATGTCATCGCACACTCAATAGACTACAGTATAGTATAAATTTAACTTTTAAAAATCCTCACTAAAGGACATGCTCATTGATTTTAGAGAGAGGGGAAGAGAGAGAGAGAAACACTGATATGAGAAACATTGATCAGTTGCCTTCCCATATGCATCCCAACTATGGATCAAACCTGCAACCTTTTGGTGTACAGGATGATGCTTCAACAGACTGAGCCACATGTTTTTTAAAATATGTTTTTATTGATTTTAGAGAGAGGGGGAGAGGGATAGAGAGATAGAAACATCTATGAGAGAGAAGCATTGATTGGCTGCCTCCTGCAGCCCCTAGGGGTATTGAGCCTGCAACCGGAGCATGTGCCTGGAATGGGAATTGAACTGGTGACCCCTTGGTCGACCTCAACCACTGAGCCACCCTGGCCTGGCAATAAAAATATATTTAAAAAAGAAGTACTTCTAAAGAAATGGAGACTGGCCCTGACCAGTTTGGCTCAGTGGATAGAGCGTTGGCCTGTAGACTGAAAGGTCCCAGGTTCAATTCCGGTCAAGGGCATGTACCTTGGTTTCGGGTACATCCCCAGTAGGGGGTGTGCAGGAGGCAGCTTATCGATGTTTCTCTCTCATCGATGTTTCTAACTCTCTATCCCTCTCCCTTCCTCTCTGTAAAAAAATCAATAAAACATATTTTATTTTAAAAAAAGAAAGAAATGGAGACTGGATTTGAGGTAAATGTTATCAGAAAATCAAAGTAGGAATTGGAGAAAATGCACGTGCCCAATGGTCCCTTTACAAGAGGAGATACCAAAAGTCTTCCCAAGTGAGTGAGGATGGATGAAAAGTCCAACAGGGAAGCCACATGAAAGACAAATGTCACCCAACTCAAACACAGACTGAGGCATGTTTCTAAGTGATGTGTTAAATACCATACCCTCATGTGGAATCTGTTCCTCCTGAGGGGTGTTGCTCTCCTGGTGTTCACAGACACTAAGGCCCTAGATGAAGTATTCCTCCCAGTCCCAATGCCATTGGGAGGTCGGATAGGGTGTGGCTCCTGGAGAAAAGCTCATCATGAGAGAGGATGGAGGGCAGTGCACATTTCAGGACCTGGGCCGATGCTATGATTTTCAAGGCTTTTGGTGATGGGTGAGCATGGCTTTAATTGTAGCAAGATTACCACGTCAAACATGTACTAACCACAGTGTAACGTCCTCAGGGTGAAAACCGTAAGGCTGCTCCCGCTGATCCAAAACAAACTGGAGAGACTATGGTCACACTTTTAAAATTATAGAACCTCAGGCTTTTATTTTTCATTTATTTTTTAAAAATATATTTTTTATTGATTTCAGAGAAGAAAGGAGAGGGAGAGAGAGACAAACACATGAATGATAAGGGAGAATCATTGGTCAGCTGCCTCCTACACACCCCGGACTAGGGATTGAACTCACAACCTGGGCATGTGCCATGACCAGGAATCGAACCATGACCTCCAAACTTCATTTTTTTTTTTTTACAAAAAAATACTTTCATTGATTGAATAAGCACTGACATGAGCCACACTGAACAGGCAAGAACCTCAGACTTTTATTTAAGAGAAATAACACATCCATTTAAACATGAAACTTCCTCATGGGAAAGCCATCTGCCCCTCGGTAAGGTCCACGAAGGCTTGAACTGTGTCTGTCCTCCTTTCAACCTATTCTTTGGCCCCAATAAGGGATGAATATTGTATAAAATATCTCTTCCCTGAACTCTAGGATGATCCTTACCCACGGAGGCCAGGTTCCTGCAGGTCTCCAGCATCACTTCTCTGTAGAGCTCCCTCTGAGCGCCATCCAGCAAAGCCCACTCTTCCCGGGTGAAGTTCACAGCCACATCCGCAAAGACCACCGAGTTCTGAAACATGCCACGTGTTCTATTTCAACAAGGCACCTCTTCACCAGCATGTGCAGGAGGATGGGGGAGGCTGCCAGGGAACGGAACTCCATTCCTAGGACTCCTGAGCTCACATTCTCATGGGAAATGACAATCAGTAAACAAACCAAATGCAGTGCACTCAGTGATGGTAAATGCTTGGAACCTTGAAGCCAAGTGTGACAACAACTGATAGGAATTTATACACACATAATTAAAAAGAAGGATTTGAATGAGATACAGCAGATCCTGCGGTAAGCTGAAGACTGAAAAATAAAATTATCATTCAGATAAATGGAAACGAATACTGGGCTTGCTCAAAGGTGACTTCCTTGTGGCCTCCAAGACCCGAAGCCAGCAGGTCAGCAAGTCATGAGCACTCTGAGATTCCCAGAGCGGCTTGATCTTAACAGTTCTTGCCTTGGAAGTCAACAGCGTCAAGGAGCCTGATCTAGTCCTCTCACATCCAACAGAGGTAGAGACAAGACCCCTTCCAGGAGGAGGTGGACACTGTGGGCACTGACCTAGGCCAGGGCTCAGGGCCTGGGATACCTGTCGGGTAAGAGGCGAGCCAGGTTCCTAAAGAATCGGACAGGCCAGCGGAGCCTCGCAGATCAACAATGCAGTGCCTGAATTCAAGGCAAATGGTCATTCAAAGAAGAGTCACTGAACCCAGCCAGTGTGGCTCAGTGGTTGGGCATTGACACAGGAACCAAGAGGTCACTGGATTAGATTCCAGGTCAGGGCACATGCCCAGGTTGATTCATAATAGCCAGAAAGTGGAAACAACATTAAGTGATTCGGATAAGCAAAATGTGGAAATATTCATGCAATGGAATGTATGTGACAGTAAGAGAATAAAGTTGTGATTCATGGCACAAAATCAATGACCCGTAAGTACATTTTTACCAGGCTTCACGAAGACCACAGACAGTGTGGTACAGAAGCCAATCTATAGAGACAGAAAATAGATGAAGCATGGGGGGACGGGGGGATGGGTTGCAGACTGGATGCAGAGTGACTGCCAGTAGACACAGGTTTCTTTATGGGGTGACAAAAATGTTTCAAAGGAGACTATGGGGGTGGTGGTGCAATTCTGTAAATGAGTGAAATACTGTTATGTTAAACAGGTATACTTTATGGTATTTAAATGATATCTCAAAGCTGTTGAAAAATAGTTTGGACAAGCTAAAAATATATTCTTCTTAAATTAACAGCAATTTTTCTTCAAAAACAACAGAATTCAGGAATACAAAAGGGTGAAAGGAAACAATTCAATTCTAGTAACATTAAAAGTTCATTCACCAACACAGAATAAAGAGAATGAAAAGATAAACCACACTTGGGAAAAAATATGAACTCCACCTGCACATGAAAAGGGGATTCCTAGCCCAGAGGATCTAAGAAAACATCAGACATCAATAAACATGGAAATGAATGAAAGTCGACCACAAGACTGAAAACTGATGCACAGAAGATGAATCAGAAGACGAATCATGATATGCCTCAGTGATGACCAGTAAAACCCTGTGTCACCATAAGATTCCGGATCACACATTACATGGACAAAAATTAAGTTAGATCATTTAAGTGCTGGCAAACATGTGGAGAAAATAAACACACAGGGAGGAAAGGTGTGTGTGTGTTGTTTACTCCTCTTTAAAAGCAAAACTTAGAAAGCTTCCAGATGGCATGGTGGGAGCCTTCTCCCTATTTGCACAGCCCATGCCCGAGTGCACAATCCCTTCTCGCCCACCCCTTGGGATAATTCTTTTGAGTGAAAGTCTCTGCTTACAAAGCTTGGATTTTAAATTTTCCAGGGGCTTGACCCAGTGTTCAAATTTTCCCACCTTTTATCCAGGCTTCTGTTCTCTCAGGCCCAGACACTGCCTCCCTCCCTATCTGAACAAGCACTGACATGCAGACAAGGCTGTTGACCGGAAAGAGGCCCTTCCTGCTCACCCTCCTTCCACGGAACAGAAAGCCCTTTTCTGTCTGATTGGAGACGCGGGCACACCTGACATCTCAGACTTGTCCCTGTTGCAACAGGCTCCCCTCCACCTCCAGCCCCCAGCCCGACAGCCGGCGCTGGTGACCGTTCGCCCTCCGTCCGTCCCACAGCCAGACTCGGGTCGGGATACCGGGACTCGCACGCGGGGACGGGATTGGACGCCGGGACCCACTGCAGCCAAGGGCGGGGAGTCCGGTCGGGACCTTCCAGGGACTTGGGGAGACCCGGCCCACGCCGCTTCCCTTCGCATCGGGTCGTATGAAGCAGCCCCTCCCGGAATTGGGGGCAGGACCAATGCGCTCACCATCTCGGGGCTCAGCACAGTCCAGAGAGTCCACCAGCGGCCCCGCAGGCTGGGCGGGCGGGAGCAACAGGCACATGTAACCAGGAGCCCCGGGGAGCAGGTACCGGCAAGCGTTGCGTCACACGGAGGGAAGTCACACGAGGTCAGCGAGAGGAACTGCCCCGTGCCCTGATTGGACCATGTTTCGGGTTCCCGCTGCCTGATTGGTCGGAACTCACGGAATGGAAAGGGGGCCAGGCCTTCCTACTGTCCCTGGAGTGGGCAATTCCGAGGCCCCGCCCCCGCGCTGCCGCCCCTGCCTCTCTATTCCCTGATAGGACCGCTACGTTCTGAACCCGAGTGATAGGCGGAGGCCGGGGTCACGTGACCGAGCCGGGCGGAACTGCCAGTCCTGGGTCTGGGTCCTTCCCTGCCTGTCCTCTTCTGCGGACCCGGACCTGCCCGCCCTGAACATCAGTTCTCAGCGGAACGCGCTCCCGGCGGGATGAACCCTGCGTCCGCCCACAGGGCCGGTGGCCCCGCCTGAGCGCTCCTCTTGGAGCGGGGCGTCCTGACTCAGTTTCCCGTGGAGCATCCCCTGCACGGAGTCGAGACTGGGCAGGACTGGGCAGACTGTCCTGCTGACCTTCGAGATCAGGGATCCGTCCAGGGGCAAGTTCACCTTGGTTCTGTGCTCTTAAAGAACAGAAACACACTAGTGACGTCAACAAGTGCAACAGAGTCCATTACAGGTTTTGATGCATGACTTTTGACACTGGGGGACCCCTACCCTGCATCTGTACCCCTCAGTTGGGGCTTAAGGTGGATGGTGACCGTCCTTTGCCCAGTGTAAAGGGCGACCCGGCGACCCCAGTCTATGCGCAGGACTCCTCTCAGCACAGACACTGGTGTGACATGTTAGAATTCTTGTGTACATTTTGCTGCAAAGAAATTTATGTCCGATCAGGTTCTCCGTCAGCCCACAGAGAATTTTGAAATGTAAAAGGCAGTATTTCCTTATATAGATTATATAGTGATATTTCTCCAGTTTGTGATGTACAAACACCACTGAGTTTTACACTTAAAACTGTGAATGTTAGGGTATGTGAATTAGTATATCTCCATTAAAAATTTTTAAGGCCATAATAGCCATGATAAATAACCCTACCCCCTGGCTACCACTAAAATATTTTGTCTCTTTGAATTTTTTATATAAATGGTGTGCACGAAAAGGGGCCACTTACTAAACATGACAAGCTCAGGGGAGGCCTGCATGGTGGGCTTACAAACTAAAATCAGTAAAAACATATCCTCAGGTGAGTATTAAAAAAAAAAAAAGAAACTGTGGAGTATTGGCTTAGAGTATTGGAGATGTAGGGTGTGTCAGTAAGAACATATTAGGACATAGGGTTTTTGGACAGATTTGGATATATGTCCAGCATTTAAACTTGTGTTAAAGGACTTGAGTATTAAAAAGAGTATCCTTTTACACTGGAGTAGATGCTGTGGGGATGTGAACAATTTTATGATTGAATACCTTAACTTTTCTTGTCTAAAAGCAGAGTGAAGTGTGCCTAACAGTGATTGGAAAAGAGACACCACTCACATTAGCAAGAATTGGTGCATTTTTAGTTATCGTTGTGATTTGATTCTGTTTCATATTTCATCTTTTAAAGACATGATCACAGCATGCTTTCCCTTTGCATCGCTCAGGGAATTGCCTCTGGTGATGGTGGGAAAAGTTGTTTTGATGTGAAAAAAATCCCAGCCCAGCAGTGAGGGCCAGGCCAGCTTCCAGTTATCTGAGGCTGCATTGCCGTTCTCATTACTATGTAAACACTGAGATATTTCTTACTGTGTATTAAGCGCCATTTTAATATTTTATATACGGTAACTAAGTTAAAAGACAATGTTGGGCAAAAGTAGGTTTACGGTTTGTATGGAAAATACAATCTATAATAATAAAAGCATAATATGCTAATTAGACCAGACATCCTTCCGGACGACCTTCCAGATGAAGCTGGGGCTGCGAGGGAAGCCCGGGTCCCAGGTGCCAGAGGGAAGCCGGTGCCGGCAGCCAGGGAAGGAAGACCTACTCTTGCACAGATTTCGTGCCTGGGGCCTCTAGTAAATAATATAAGAAACTGTGTTTTGCATACTCACAACTGTAAAGCTATTTTTGCCACACCCTGTTTATAAATATTCCTCCTCACCAAACTCCATAACCTACATAATTTATTGTCTCCTTGGATGAGTTAACTGTTGACTATAAATATTGGTAATTCCTCAAAATAAAAAGAATCCAACATGGACCACTTTTGAAATCAAGCCTTTCTTAGAATCCACACTCACTGTCTGATGCTAACTTCTGGGCATCCCTTATGTGCCTAATACTTTAGGCTCAAAACAAATGATTACTCTCCACACGTACAAGCACTGCAGGCACTTGCCCCTGGGCCCTTGCCCTCCTCTCGCTCGCAATCAGCTTGTTCACACCTGCTCCTTTGACACTCCCCCGGCATCACCCTTATTGTGCATAGAGTGCATGTCTCTCTAGGACCTCAGTATAAACAACTGTTTTCCTGAGCCTTCCTGTGCCCGCAGGACTGGCCATACCCTAAAAGAACACAGGGCACCTGCATATCAGTCTCCTACTTGCACAGGGACACATGCATATTCATAATCTCCAGACCCTCGGCCCTCCAAAACTTCAGATTCCGAAGAGCACTGCGGGCAAAACACCTCAACTGCAGAAGAAAACATCCTGTGTGTGTGCACAAAAATTAACTGTGCAGAAAATGGTTAAAAGGGGGGACTTCATGGTTCTGATATGAAAAAGCAAGAATCCCAGGAAAAGGTCACGGATGGACTCTTTTCTGCTCATGGTGGAATCCCACTGTATATGGCTGTGATACACACCTTGCATGCTGTGAAAGTTCAGTGAGACTATACGAAGTATTAGTGTGTTGGTGTCCCTATGAATAATCATATTCATTGGTGAGTCAATGACACTAGACAGCAAGGCCCATTCTGACAAAGGGTGGAATTGCTTAGGTACAAGCTTCCACTCTGGAAAGGCTGGCTGTACAGGGATCTTTACCGACCATTTCCTCTCAAGTCCTTCAAGGACCAATCACCTTACTCCCAGGATGCACCAGGACAGAGAAGTATGACTGGAGGACATCTGACACAGACAAAAACTGAGCTTTGCCCCTTGGGAGCAGATCAAAAAAACAAAATGAACTGAGTGACGAGAAAATATTGGTCCGTTCTTTATCCAGTGGAAATATAGAGACCATAAGTGGGCAGTAGCATTATTTAATTTATATATATATATATATATATATATATATATATATATATATATATATATTTTATTGATTTTTTTACAGAGAGGAAGGGAGAGAGTTAGAAACATCGATGAGAGAGAAACATCGAGCAGCTGCCTCTTGCACGCCCCCTACTGGGGATGTGCCCACAACCAAAGCACGTGCCCTTGACCGGAATCAAACCCGGGACCTTTCAGTCCGCAGGCTGACACTATCCACTGAGCCAAACCGGTTTTGGCGCATTATTTAATTTTTTAACCCTCACCTGAGAATATGTTTTTAGAGAGAAGAAAGGATAGAGGAAGACAGTGAGAAAGTGTGTGTGTGTGTGTGTGTGTGTGTGTGTGTGTGTGTGTGAGAGAGAGAGAGAGATGTGAGAAACATCCGATTGGTTGCCTCCCCTATGTGCCCAAACCAGGGATCAAACCCACAACCTAGGTATGTGCCCTGCCCTGGAATTGAACCCACAACCTTTTGTGTAGCAGGCAATGCTCCAAACAACTGAGCCACCCAGCCAGGGCAGCAGTAACATTATTTTTTAAAAAATATTTTTATTGTTTTTTTTTACAGAGAGGAAGGGAGAGGGATAGAGAGTCAGAAACATCCATGAGAGAGAAACATCAATCAGCTGCCCCCTGCACACCCCCAACTGGGGATGTGCCCGCAACCAAGGTACATGCCCTTGACCGGAATTGAACCTGGGACCCTTCAGTCCACAGGCCGACGCTCTATCCACTGAGTCAAACCAGTCAGCAGTAACATTATTAATCAATTACTATACAATATAGGAAGAATCATCCTGTCAATATTCAGCAAAACTACTAGCAACAAGATGTAAGACAGGAAGATATTTCCATTCTATTTTTGATTTTCAATTAAATATCTAAGAGGTATTTGAAAACACCTAGAAGCAGCATTTCAGAAATTAGGAGCGTTTCCTCAAGGGACTGACACCTATAAACTGAAAGTCCATCTCCTAACTCATTCCCACCACAACTAAGGCGCTCACCTGGCCTAGAAAACCTTGTCCTAATTGTCCCAGACAACTGAGGAAGACACAAGTCTGGTTTCCCTTCCACTCTGTGGAGCTGCAGAAGCATGCCTCCTCTTGTTCTTTGCCTGGTGACCATTGATGTAAGCAATATTTAGGTTTTCACTGTTCGGATGATTAGGTCTTGTTAGAGAAAGAAAATGGTAGCTGCATAGACATTAAAGAAAAATACACCAAAAAGAAAAATGCCAAAAGGTGTATGTCTTTAGTACTACCACACTAGAACATATACAGAATATTGACACAATTATATGAACAGTTAATCCTTCAGAATGGGATATTTGAATAGATCCTATTAAGGAAACATAATAATACTTGCAAGTATAAAACTTGATAGAGAAACCTACATAATTGTTTTTTCAGAAACAATGTAGAAAACAACATTTAACCAAAATCGGAGATTGTTTGAATCACATTTAAAAAATGAAAGAATGGAACACTGGATAATCACATGTAAAAAAATTGAATGTAATGAAACATACTGGGTTTATCATTTAGAGAGCAGTCAGCTGTAGGAAAAACTTCCACTAAGTGCCAAATGTAGTCACAATGCTGATTTCAGTCCTGGAAATACCCAGAATGAAGAGATGCAGGGTCAGCACAGCCTCTCGGCAATGCAACCTGGGAACTGAATTTGCTGCATTTATCAACATTAAATGTATCAGTGAAGCATCCATCTTAGATAAAAACTGCTGTTTGAAATTTTAACCCTGCTATTTTGGCTTCTGTAAACGTTTGCTTGCTTAAATAATAGGGAAAATAAGACTACTCCCATTCCAAAGAGGCCATAAACTATGCCCCAGACAGAGTTGTCAGTGCTGGCACCAGGCCAGGCCTTGAGATATGGTCTCATGGCCCCTTCCCAGCACACAGGCCTTCTTTCTCAGAAAGTCTGGAGGTCTCATTCCAAATTTGGAAGACAAAGAACTGGAAAAAGTATAAATAGGAAGGGATTCCTCCATGTTGGGGGCTCAGAATTTGAAAGACACATTTTTCTCTGGGCCTGCGCATAATTATAATAAAATGTAACTCCCCTTTCTCTAAACATTGCTTGGTTTTTCTCCAGTCTTCTGTAACATCAGGGTGGATGCAAGAAACAAATCTACCAATAGAAACACAAGATGCCTACAGATATCATGTAATTAGCAGATGGGAGATGAAGGGGATGACAGTTTTAATTTTTCCCCTTTTGAGATTTTTTTTAAAATATATTTTATTGATTTTTTTACAGAGAGGAAGAGAGAGGGATAGAGAGCTAGAAACATCGATGAGAGAGAAACATCGATCAGCTGCCTCTTGCACACCCCCTACTGGGGATGTGCCCGCAACCAAGGTACATGCCCTTGACCGGAATCGAACCTGGGACCCTTGAGTCCGCAGGCCGACGCTCTATCCACTGAGCCAAACCGGTTTCGGCCCCTTTTGAGATTTTTTTAATGAAAGGATGTAAATTACCCTAAACATGGTCATCACTGGTTTCTTTTCCTCAGTGTGTTTCACACATGCTGGTGTCTGAGGTTGTGGGTCACACAGTTTACTCATGCATTCCAGTGATCATGGATTGGGGGATGTTTCAAGTTTTTGTGTGTTTTTTCTCTTGTGAAAAACGCTGCCCCTGTCCATCCTATTTCAGTTCCCAGTGCCCATGAGTAACACATTCTCTATACCTTGTAGAAAAATTACTAAGTTGTAGACTATGGCTAATTTAAAATTTACAGGAAATGCCAATTGAGTGTATGAATTCATCTTCCCCCCTTCCTGCATAAGTTTCTTTATTCTACATGCTTGACATTGGAATTGCTGAACTTAATTTTTGCCTTTTCTAGTACCATTTAAGACGATGAAAAAGACAAGCCACAGAACCCAAGGAACTATTCTCGAATCATATATCTGATAAAACACTGTGTCAGGAATACATGAAGACCTTTGGCAAAACAGTAATGAAAAACATCCCAATAAAAAATGTGATCTTTTTTGGAAATAGGATCTTTGCAGATGTCATCAAGTTAAGATGAAGCCATTAAAGTGGGTCCTAATCCAACAGGAATTAAGTCCTTATAAGGAGAGGATCATTTCATGTGAAGGCAGATACAGAGGGAGAAGGCCATGTGATGACAGAGGCGGAGATTGGAGTGATGCAAGCCAAGCCAAGCAATGCCAAGGCTTGAGGCCCCCACCAGAGGCCAGGAAGTGGCGAGGAAGGGTTCTACCTAGAGTCCCAGAGGGAGCGTGGCCCTGCTGCCACACTGATTTCAGGCATCTGGCCTCCAAAACTGCGAGAGTAAATGTAAGGCACCTCGTTCAGTGGTTTGCCTCTCATTCTGGAAATACATGCCCTCTTTTCCATGTAACTTTTCACAAGTTATAGATGCTCCAGGTAGCCCTGGCCAGTTTGGCTCAGTGGATGGAGTGTCGGCCTGCGAACTCAAGGGTCCCGGGTTCGATTCCGGTCAAGGGCGTGTACCTTGGTTGCAGGCAAATACCCAGTGGGGAATGTGCAGGAGGCAGCTGATCGATGTTTCTCTCTCATCGATGTTTCTAACTCTCTATCCCTCTCCCTTCCTCTCTGTAAAAAAATCAAAGAAATGTATTTTTAAAAATGCTCTAGGTAATGATCATCAAAGCCAGCTTACATCACAAAAAAATAAGTCACCTCCTTTTAAAATATATATATATATATATATATTTTATTGATTTCAGAGAGGAAGGAAGAGGGAGAGAGAGAAACATCAATGATGAGAGAGGTCACTGATCTCTGCCTCCTGCATGTCCCCCACTGGGGATTGAGCCCGCAACCCAGGCACGTGCATGTGCTGGACTGGGAATTGAACCATGACCTCCTAGTTCATAGGTCGAAGCTCAACCAGAGTCACACCAGCTGGGGTAAATCACCTCCTTTTTGAGACTTTCAGGCTGACCCAGGAAAAAGGTATGAGCACAGGAGGCAGCAGCACACCTGAGCTTTTCAGGCAATACTTTGACAGGCTGGCATGTGGGGGAAGTCCCCCATAGCATGAGACTGTCCCGAGACAAAGGCAAGGGGACCACGCTACCCGAACGGGGAGGGGTGGAAGAAAACTCCCTGGGGAGAAGGGAGTCAGAGAGGGGCTCACATGCTTAGGTGATGTCCCTCTGCAGCCCAGCGGGAAGTCTTTGGGTCAGAGAGCTCCAAAGGGCAGCAGCAGCCTGGTTCTTTTATAGCTACAGGCATTATCTTATTTATGGTTAGCAGCTGCCGGGCACAGTTCTATGGGTATGAAAAGCAAGCATGCTTCAAATAGCTAAAATCTGCTCATTTGGGCTATGTCGAAAACAACTGATGTGTGAAATTTTGAGATTAGCGCCAGTGGGCCTTTGAACCAATGCCTTGTGGTCAAGAATGAACCACACAGGACCAATATACAGAGGCTGTTTTTGTCTCATGCATGTAACACTTCCAGATTCTTTGTGCCTCTTGCCGGAATATACAAACAACCTTTGGATTGTTCTCATCAAAATATCAGATCTGGATATGGTCACCCCTCCAGATCTAATTTACAATTATCTGCAAATATAGGGAACAGAAGCAAGTGTTAAATAATAGCAGGGAGATGCAACTAGAAAACCTATGAAAATTTCCATGTGATTTATTATATTCCACAATTACATACAAAGAATAAAAAAGGAAACTTTTTTTAAGGAGATATAAAGGAGAGAATAAATTTAAATGTATGGATTTTATTGGATCCCAATGCAAACACTCTTAACAGCACAGGTTTTAAAATTATGTCGTCCAATTAGGGAAATGGGCCAGTGCCTATATGTTTGAATATGTTAAGGGATCATGGTTAGGTGTGATAATAGCATTGGTTACAGTTATGTTAAGCAAACAGATATATTCCAAATATTTAAGGATAAAATTATATGCTTAAAAATGTCTCGCCGAAACCGGTTTGGCTCAGTGGATAGAGCATCAGCCTGCGGACTGAAGGGTCCCAGGTTCGATTCCGGTCAAGGGCATGTACCTTGGTTGCGGGCACATCCCCAGTATGGGGTGTGCAAGAGGCAGCTAATCGATGTTTCTCTCGATGTTTCTAGCTCTCTATCCTCTCCCTTCCTCTCTGTAAAAAATCAATAAAATATATTTTTTAAAAAAATGTCTCAAATTATCCAGAGGGAACTGGGTGTTATAGGGAAGACACTTGATGGAAAATGGTTGAAGGCTGGTAATAGATATTATGAGATTTTCTGAAACCATTCTACTTACACAAAGTATGAATTTTCCCAAAATAAAATATTGAAAATAAACAATGAAGAACTAACTACTTACGAATGGATCTTTAAAGTAAATTCTCTATAATGATGCTGTGTAATGCAACCTCTTTCCTAAAAGGTGATGTTGTGGATTCATTATTGATTCAAATTTTTCAATCCCCTGAGAAACAGTCTGCTCATGGCAGCAAGACCCTAATTCTTCTCCCTTTCAGTGTGAGCCATGCGACCTGCTGAAGTCAGTGCTAGGTGAGCGAATGTTGTAAGGAAAAATCCTGAAATGTGTTTGTGCATTTGGCTTCCCTCTGTGCCCGAGTGACCCATCATGAGGAACCTTCCCCACGGTGCTATGGATTAAGCTTCAGCCCCAAAATGGACGTACTTGGATCAGAGCCAGTTCAGCTTCCAGAATGGACTTGAAGACCCATCAGTTGGGTAACCTACCCAAGCCCATGGCCAAACTGTGAGCATGAACAGAAATGGTTATTGCAGCATGTAAGAAACAAAATTGGACTAATAGTCATTTACACAATTACAATAAATTTAACAATTACACAATCGACAAGTTAATGTCAGGCAAAACATGCCGCTTATTAAGTAGAAATTTTCTGTTTCACTCTTGCCACATAGCAGTTTCACTTGGGTGTTTTACAGAAAAACAAGATGGCATTGTATTAACTACGTTACATTATATCCACTTTGGGAGCCATTCTGGTGTCGTCTGTTCTTTTCCTTTAACAATTATCACAATCGAAAATATTTCATATGACAATTACCATTCAAGAGTTCATCTGGTGGAACCACTGTTGGTTAGAAAACTAGAGTAAAAACGCAATATTTGGAAAGAAATTTAGACTGTGAGAAAAACTAGAGGTCCAAATTACTCCCAGCATATGTCATTCTGTTACCGTAAAAGTAAGCACTCTGTGAAATGTTGGAATTCATAAAAACCCACTAAAAATAACTGAAACTTTCTACTTAAAAAAATGTTTTTAAAATAGATTTTTATTGATTTCAAAGAGGAAGGGAGAGGGACAGAAACATCAATGACGAGAATCATTGATCAGCTGCTTCCTGCACACCTCCTACTGGGGATCAAGCCTGCAACCCTGGCATGTGCCCTTGACCGGAATCGAACCCAGGACCCTTCCGTCCACAGGCTGACACTCTATATATCCACTGAGCCAAATCGGCTAGGGCGAAACTTTCTACTTTTTAATAATTCATCAGAATTTAATATTCTAATAACTATCTACATCTTAAAAGTTAAATACAAGTCACTTGTAAATCTCTGTGGGCTTACTGTATATTTGGGTTTCAGGAAACACACTGAGGAAATACTACAGCCCTGCAGTAAAACACACAATCACAAAGGCTCCTGCCATTCAAACACCCGAACTCTCTCTGACATACACACAGGGCGACGTGACACAAACTCCGACGCACTGACAAAGGTGATGTCTCCAGAGACACACAGCCAGGCCCTCTGCAGCACCCATGCGACAGCTCTTACCTCCTCAGGATGAGCCAACATCATGTACTTCTCTCTCCTCCTGGAATGGGACATGACACTTCCTGAACCTCAACAGAACAAGCCTCTCTTCATCAGAACCGCAGGAGGCGGGCCTGAGCGAGCAGTCTCAGGGGCCCACTGTGGCTGGGATTCGGACGTTCCAGGCTACCCCTGCAGCTTTAGGATTCTTCTAGAAATGCACTCATCACTCTGCTGAGTGAGGACAACGAAGGCATCCTGCCTTGAGTCCCCTTGGCCTGCTGGTCTCATGTGCCGGCTCCATCTGCCCTGAGCGGCCCCAAATCCTCAAGTGAGACAGTGGGCGGCCACTTCAGAGGTGGCTTTCGCAGGACCCAGGGGAGGAACTGAGCTTCCCTTTCTCCCTACGCAGCCTCTTCTCTGAGTCTCTGCCCCACTGACCTACCCTGCGTACTTCCAATAAGGCTGAGCCCCTAGGTATCTCTGCAGAACTTCTTAAAAGGCTGCTGGGTGTCTGCGGAGACTCTGAGATCTCCATTTCCCACAGGCCACTGGGGTTGAGACTATGCAGAGCACAGGGGTTAGAAGTGGACATGGGCAGTGGCAGGTGGCTCTGGATCCTTGGATGGGTCATGGGGGGTTGTTGTAGATGATGGGGTCATACTGGAGAAAGGTGGGCCCTGATCCAATAATTACAAACACTAGGCCATCTGAAAAGACAAGCATGCACACAGGGAGAAGGCTGCCCTGTGAAGATTCGAGTGAAGCTGCCTCAAGCCAATGAATTTCCAGAAGCTGGGAAGCGCTGGAACACATGCTTCCCTGGCACTTTCAGAGGAAGCTGGTCCTGCCAACACCTTGATTTTGGACTTCTGCCTACAGAACGAGGAGACAAAAGTTTCTGTTGTCCCAAGCCATCCACTTGATTTTCCTTGAAAATAAAATACACATTGTTTTTTTTAAAGTAAACTCATATGAAAGAACTGCACTTAATTCTGTGTAACAGAAACCTCCCCAAAGCTACTAGATGAGGAAGGTGTTTGTTTTCACAAAGAGCTGGGTCAGCACACCTAAAAATCCAACAGATCAACGAAGCCCCAAGTGTTTCATTTTGCTGCAACACTATAGTTTTTGTGGTGGAGGCAGGATCAGAGAACCACTGGAAGTATTAAGAACAGTGTTTGCTATACAAAGTAGACTTTATGAACTATGTTACCATCTAGAGAAGAGGATGAATCATAGTATTAGAGTCACTTACCATGAGTTTGGATTAGTGGTCTGGAGGACACCTTACAGTTTCTGGGAAAATACAGGTTGTGAGTACCTGACTACACAAGTGTCTGGATCCTTGATACCGAGCGAGGTCATGGAGATGTCTGTGGAAGCCTGTACCTCTGAGAAGAGTGGAAGTCAAGCACTTGTGTTTCTTTTGATGATACTCTTTATCAGTCGGGCAAAGAAACCAGGAAGAGGGGCTGAAAGCTGGGATCTAGAAGTCCCTATATGTCTTTCTATCACACTTTAAAGTGGCTCCAAAAAGTAATGGCTTCATTCACTTCTGCCTTCCAAATCTGATGCCAAGTTCGGCTACTGGTGAATTAGAACACGGAATCATAAAGGATTCTGGGACCTGCAGTTCCCATGGGCCACGTTGACATAGCACAATCCAACAGAACCATCTCAAACTCTCTCTCTCATGGTGATATCACAAGCGTTTCTTAAGTAAATGCCTACTGTCCAATTCCCAATCACAAGCAAGAACAACAGGGACGGGCAAAAGCTGAAAACAACAATTCATATAATTTCATAATTATAAAAACTACTTACAAGAAAAGTGGAAGACTCCTCTGGCCAAAAAGAAATAAAGACTCTCAATAAGAAAGGTAGAAAATATATGATGGTTGATATCCATATCTGCCACATTAAGTCAGTAAAAAACACCCAACAAATAACAAAGTGTAATTGTTCCAATAACTCCTTAGAGGACCATTTAAAGTCCACAAACTAAAGATAAAAGTTTTGTTTACTGAAATGTAAGAAAAAACACTACATGCAAATTTTATGTACTATAGCTAAGAGTACTTGAAGAGTTATTTTTCACCTAAATGTTTACTTGCAAAAGAACTGGAAATATACTACCTATGGGTCCATTTTAATAATGAGATACTCATAAAGGCAATACCATATTTACAGCTTTCATAAGATTTCCCTCCTGGTGTGAATTTTCTGAAGCACTGTGCATGAATTCACTTGCAGGAGGACTTCCCACATTATATATGCAGTGTTTTTCTGTAGTGTGTGTTCTCGTATGTCTTCTTAAGGATGAGGAACAACTGAAGGCTTTCCCACATTGCTTACATTCATAAGGTTTCTCTCCAGTATGCATTCTCATATGTATTGGTAACGATGATGGCCATTTGAAGACTTTCCCACATTCCTTACACTCATAAGGTTTCTCTGCAGAGTGTTTTCTCACATGCTGTTGCAAAAGTTCAGGCCAACTGAAAGCTTTCCCACATTGCTTGCATTTATAGAGTTTTTCGGCAGTGTGCCTTTTCATATGTTTTTGTAAGGATATGTGGCAATAGAAAGCTTTCCCACATAGTTTGCATTCATACGGTTTGTCTCCAGGATACATTCTCACATGTTCTCGAAAGCAAGCAGGCAAATTGAAGGGTTTTCTACATTGTTTACATTCATAGGGCTTCTCTTTAGTGTGTGTTCTCATATGTTTTCGTAAGGATACGGGCCAGTTGAAACTTTTTCCACATAGAGTGCATTCATAAGGCTTCTCTCCAGTGTGCACTCTAATATGTCCTTGAAAGGACGAGGGATGGCTAAATGCTTTCCCACATTGGTTACATTCATAGGGTTTCTCTCCACCATGAGTTCTTTCATGCCTTCGGAATGACTGGAGGTAAATAAAGGTTTTCCCACACTGTTGGCATTCATAGGGTTTTTCTCCAGTGTGAATCCTTTCATGTCTTCTAAAGGATTGGAGATAAATGAAGGTTTTCCCACACTGTTTACATTCATAGGGTTTCTCTCCAGTGTGTGATATCATGTGTCTTCGAAAAGCTGAGAAGTAACTGAACGCTTCTCCACATTCCTTACATTTATGTGGTGTCTCCCCAGTGTGTGATATCATGTGTCTTCGAAAAGTTGAGGAATACCTGAAAACTTCCCCACATTCCTTACATTTATAGGGCTTCTCTCCAGTGTGTGTGATCATGTGTCTTCGGAAAGTTGAGGAATAACTGAAGGCTTTCCCACATTCCTTACATTTATAGGGCTTCTCTCCAGTGTGGGATCTCAGATGACTAGTAAGACTTGAAAAATCAATGAAGGCTTTCCCACATTGCTGACATTCATAGGTTTTCTCCGCAGTGTGAATCCTGATATGCCGGTTGAGGGAAGAAGTGCGAGGAAAGGTTTTTCCACATAACTTACATGCATAGGGCCTCTCTCCTTTGTGGGTTCTCACATGCACTCTTAGGTCTGAAGAACAACTGTAGGCCTTCCCACAGTCCTGACATTGATACGGTTTGTGTCTAGTGTGAATGGCAATGTGACTCTGTAGAGATGAATGATGCATGAAGACTTTTGCATATGCACTGCATTCATTCTGTTTTACATCAGTAAAGGTTTTCTGGTACAGATTAAGATTTGAAGTCTGATTGAAGCCTTCCGCACATTGATCATTACTTTCACAGAGTCTCTCCACCACATAATTTCTGTTAAAAAATGAGAAACGTGTTATCAATAGTTTGACTAATAATGATTTCTTGCCCTAGTGGGCTTTGCTCAATGGTTAGAGCGTTGGCCCACAGACTGAAGGATATCAAGTTCAATTCCAGTCAAGGACACAGACCTCAGTTGCAGGCTCAAAGACTCGATTCCCAGTCCCAGTCAGGGCACATGTGGGAGGCGACCAATCAATGTTCTCCACCCCCCCCCACCCCCACCCATTCCCTTCCACTCATTCTAAAAATCAATGGAAGAAATATCCTCAGATGAGGATTAACAAAACATAAAAATAAATAATAATTTATTAATATTTATTAATATTAGAATTACATTCTCACCAATTTCAGTAAATATGTTGTTTTCTACCCTAAGTAATTTGTTTTAAAGTGGAATGAACAGAATGGATTGCCCACAGCCATTATGAAAACAGTGTTTCCTAAACATGGGCTTTTCTCCTAATTCTTTTCAACTGTTTCTAACACTCAACATCTAAGTCATATTTAATAAAGGTGTTTCTTTTGTGTGTGAAAATCTGAATAAACAAATTTGATCTAGGCTTATGTGGGTTGTTAGTTTGTTTGCTTTTTAAATTTCAAGACATAATAAGATTCCTCCAGGAATGCAACTCACCTCAGATCTCTCCACTGGTTTGTGTGCTGATCTTCAATGCTAAGTTCTTCCCAAATTTTTCCTAAGATGGAGACCCAAGAATTTCTGGTGAACTTCGCTATTTTATCTTCCTTGGACATTTTATTCACATAAATATCCTGCTGAGAAACTGACCCATTGGACCTAAATTGAGTCTCATCATCTGAAAACAGAAAGGGAACAAATGTTAGCCAAATGTGACACTGAGGAGGTTAGCTGTGTCAGGACTTCATCAATAACAAGTACAAGAGGTCAAAATGGTAAGCAATTTAATAAACAGTGAAATTCTCACAAAGTTACAAAAACAAACTTTACTGGGCGGCCTAATAACCCATGAAACCTATATCCACTGATAACACTTTTCTTACATGAAAAGACAAACTCAGTCTAATACACAGATTCTCATTTTCATGGAGGAGCTATTTGATTCTAGCTCTATGACAGTTATGACAATGTCTTTCTTAATAATTAATGTATTTCCTTTCCACATTCCAAATCTGGGAACAGTCTTGATATGCAAAAAATGCATGTTTCCTAAGTGACTAAGGGAAGGAACACTGTCATTCTTACCCACGGAGGCCAGGTTTCTAAATGTTTCCAGCATCACATCTCTGTAGAGCTCCCTCTGAGCAGCATCCAGCAAAGCCCACTCCTCCTGGGAGAAGTCCAAAGCCACATCCTCAAAGACCACTGAGTCCTGAAACATCCAATATATGTGCAGGAGGATGAGTGAGACTCACAGTCCTGCGCAACTGGGCTCAATTCACCTAACATCTAGTCTATGACTCATCATCAGAACCTCATACTCCATGTCCACACTCAAGTTCTCAGAGATTTAAAGTGCCACTAACACAATAAACCTACCTCTACATTTTTACTGTGTTCACATCAAGACTTATTCTCTAACCAAAGGGTTCAGATGACTTTAGGGAAATTAAAGAAATTCTATGCAAATTAAACAAATATTCACACTTTATGAACCACCAATCCCATGTGACACAAACAACTTCAGCTCCTTCCCTACTGCGTACCACATCACTCAGTACTATGTGAAGCCCAAAGTAAAACCTGGATGAGGGCTTACATTTTTTAAAAAAATAATTTTATTTTTCAATTACAGTTGACATACAATACTATATTAGTTTCAGGTGTACAGCATAGTGATTAGACATTTATATAACTTACCAAGTGATCACCCTGATAAATACCCACCTGACAGCATACATAGTTATATTACAATATTACTGACTAAACTAGAGGCCCGGTGCATGGATTCGTGCACACTGATTAGAAGGTGGCTGGCAGGGCGGGACTGGGAGAGACAGGCCGGACATGCCCTGGAGCCAACCTCTCACAGTCCCTCCCTGGCCAGCTGCACCTGGGGCAGCACTGAGGCTTGAAGGTCATCTGTGGAGTGAGCGGGGTCCCTCTGGCAGGGGGTTCCTCAGCCTGGCCTGTGGGGATCGGGCCCAAACTGCCAGTCCAACATCCCCCAAGGGGTCCCCAAGTGTGAGAGAGCACTCTGCAAAGTTGCTGTTGCTCGGCAGCTCCTGCGTTGAGCATCTTCCCCCTGGTGGTCATTGCACGTCATAGCTATCGACCGGTTGGCTGTTTGGCCAGTCGGCCGATCACTTAGGCTTTTATATATATAGATTCCCTATGCTTTACTTTACATTCCCATGACTATTTTGTAATTACCAATTTGTACTTTTTAAAAAAATTTTGTTTTTGTTAATCCTCACCCAAGGATATTTTTCCATTGATTTTTTTTTTTTTTTTTTTAGTGGAACTGAGAGAAGAAGGGGGAGGGAGAAGAGGGAGGGAGGGAGAAAGAGAGAGAGAAATATTGATAAGAGACATGTCGATCAGTTGCCTCCTATATGCACCCCAACTAGGGCTGGGGATTGAACCTGCAACCCAGGTACGTGCCCTTGACTGGGAATAGAACCCAAGATCCTTCAGTGTGTGGGCCAACACTCTAACTCAGGAGTGGGGAACCTTTTTTCTGCCACCAACCATTTGGATATTTATAACATCATTTGTAGGCCATATAAAACTATCAACTTAAAAATTAGCCTGCTATATTTGGTCAAACATTTAATTAACTCACCCCTAATGCCTTGGCAGGGCCAGACCAAATGATTTCTTGGACCTTAAATGGCCCACGGGCCAGAAGGTCCCCACACCAGCCAGGGCCCGATTTGTACTTTTTTTCCCCTTTTATTTATTAAGGTATTACAAATGTGTCCTTATCCCCCCATTGTCAATTTGCACTTCTTAATCTCTTCCCTTTTTCACCCAACCCCCTTCCCACATGGCAACTGTCAGTTTGTTCTCTGTATCTATGAGTCTGTTTGTTTATTTTGTTTTTTAGATTCCACATATAAGTGAGATCATATAGTATTTTGTCTTTCTCTGACTTATTTCACTTAGCATAATACCTCTAGGTCCATCCATATGGCCAAAAATGGTAAGTTTTCATTTTTTTTATGGCTAAACAATATTCCATTGTATCTATGTACCATGTCTTTACCCATTCATCTGTCAATGGACACTTAGATTGCTTCCATATCTTGGCTACTGCAAACCATTCTGCAATGAACATAGGGGTGCATATATCATTTTGAATTAGTGTTTTGGATTTCTCATAAGAGTACTCTTGCTGACCTTGAGGACAAGGTTAAGAGTCCCTTTTTGCCAAGGAGTTCATTGAAATAAAAAACATCCAATGGTAAATGTTCCTTTGATTAAAAAACAGATAAAAGATTCGCCAGTGCCTTCCTACAAAGGAAACACTTCCTCATCTCAAATTCCAGAAGAAAGCTGATTCCCTGCACAATTTAGAGGCTGCACTTCCAATGTCTCTCATTTTCATATCCCTCCCATCTGAGCCCAAGAGTATGTCAGGCCAACCCCTAAGCTCATGAACCACTGAGCTACACGCTTCCTTTATTTTATTTTTTTATTTTATAATCCTCATCTGAGGAGTGAGGATATTTTTTCCCCACTGATTTTTAGAGAGATGAAGGGAAGGGGGGAGGGAGAGAAAGAGAGAGAAACACTGATGCCCCAACCAGGGGTGGGGATCAAACATGCAACCCAGGTATGTGCCCTTGACTGGCAATCGAACCCACAACCCTCCAGTGAGCAGACCAACACTCTAACCACTGAGCCATGCTGGCCAGTGCTGCACTTTCTTTAAGCCCTTGTTTTTTACTTATTTGTTTATTTTTTACATTTTTATTGATTTCAGGGAGGAAGGGAGAGGGAGAGAGAGAAATATCAACGGTGAGAGAGTATCATTGATCGGCTGCCTCCTGCACGTCCCACACTGGGGATCAAGCTCACAACCCGGGCTTATGCCTTGACCGGGTTGGTGCCTAGGTAAATGCTCAACTACTGAGCCACGCCGGCCGGGCTAAGCCCTTGTTTTTTTTAAAAAAAGAATATTAACCCACTGCCACCCATGAGCAGGAGACAGAGAAAATACTCTCAGTCAATTCTGCTGCCAGTACTTACCTATCCCACAGAGTAACAGCATAGTCGGACTATCCCTGTTGTTGGTACAGGGAATGACAGGAGGTCCCAGAGTCAGCTGAACTGCTGTTAGAACACCAGTTATCAGTAGTGTTTCCTCTAATCGATTCCCTTGCACACTGTGCAGAAGAAGAGGTTGACAGCTCAGGCCTGAGCTTTTTATCCTTAGAAACTACTGAGGCACAGCTGGCCTGGCTGGTGCCTGGGACCTCAGACTCAGAGGTTTCATACCACCCGAACTGACATCCCTCACACTGTCTACACTGACTGCGCAGACAACAGCATTGGTGCTGAACACCTGCTTTCCTTCCAGGAGTCTGAGCTTGGAGACATGCTAGCAGACGAAGCTCCTATCATCAGCTGCAGTAAAACTCCCAGGCACTGGGTCTCTGTGTGCCTCCCTGGTAGACAACATTTCACATGTTGTCACAACTCACTGCTGCTGGTGCACTCCGTCTGACTCCTGGGGAAGAACTCTTAACCACCCCCTGGTTTCCTCCAGCGTCCCCCGCCATGCACCTTTTCCCTTTGCTGACTTGTCCATGTCCTTTGTGGTTACAAATCATAGTCATGAGTGCAACTATAGGCTGAGTTGGGAGACTCCTACTAACAGGGCCTGGGGTGTGTGTTTGAGACACACAAGTAGATTTGCTAGAAAACCCCAACACACTGAAATATGGCAAAAGCACTGTCTGGGGAGGAAGGATGAAGAGGGGGGTATGGTACTCTGGTGCCAGCGTGGCTTTGGAGCTGTCCGTGGTCTGAAAGAACGGCTGAGTTGCTGTCTGATGGGAGATAAAGTTGACAGAGGTAAACATGAGAGATCTGACTCCAGGAGGGCTGGCTCACTGGATAGGTAGGCTGCTTCTGGCCCTGCTGGCTACGTGACAAAGAAGAAAAAAAGATAGTCTTGGTGAGGCCTTTGAGTTTTGTTCTCTCCTTTAGCAAGGAAAAAAAAAAAATACCCTGAGTTCCCGAAGGTGATCTTGGGATGGGCAAAAGTGCTAAAAGTTTGCATTATATCAAGAGAGAAAAAAAGTTAAATCAGTTCCCAGAGTTGGAGCAAAACTTTAGATAAACCAAGGGGAAGGGGGTAGGAGACTCAGCCAGCTGGGGCCGCTGTAGCCGCCTGACCCACCCATGCATTCTGGCCAGGACCTTCCCTGACAGCTGTAATTTTATCTCTGTAAACGCTGAGTTTATAACTAGTGCTTTATTATGGATTGAACTATGTTCTCCCAAAAAAGATACGTTGAAATACTAATCCCTGCCGTAACCGGTTTGGCTCAGTGGATAGAGCGTCGGCCTGCGGACTGAAAGGTTCCAGGTTCGATTCCGGTTGGGGGCATGTACCTTGGTTGCGGGCACATCCCAGGTAGAAGGTGTGCAGGAGGCAGCTGATGGATGTTTCTCTCTCAACGATGTTTCTGACTCTCTATCCCTCTCCCTTCCTCTCTGTAAAAAAAATCAATAAAATATATTAAAGAAATACTAATCCCTGGTACCTATGAATGTAATTTTACTTGGACATAAGGGCTTTGTAAGTATAACCACGTTACGATGAGGTCATTACAATGGGCCCAAATCCAATGTCCTTAGAAGAGGAAAATGACATATGAGGACAGAGAAGCACAGGGGAAATGGCCACGTGAAGAGGAACCAGAGACTGGAACTGCCACAAGCCGGGAATGCCAGAAGCTGTGACAGACAAGGAATGTTCCTAGACAAGGAATGAGGGGGCGTGACACTATCAATAACTTGACGTTGGACTTCAGCCCCCAGAATTGTGAGAGACCAAATTTTAAGGCCCCCAAACTGTGGGTGCTTCCTATGGCAGCCCTAGGAAACTAATACAGGGTGTGAGTGAATCTGCAATGAGAATAAAGGGGGAGGAGATTTTTTACTTAAAATGAGTGATTCCTGCACTTGTGCGTATGATAAAAACTGGTGCAAATGGTATATACATATAACTTCACCAGTGCTAGTGGGATCACCCCAATCTGTACAAAGAAAAAAGTATCAGTGAGACACAACTTCCCTGCTTTTTGCCACTGTGCATGGGTTGGAATGTAAACTTTAAGTATTAGAAACGAGATTAGGTCTCCATAACTGATGACTTTTTACTGTGATTTTTACCTACGTTCAAAAAAGAAAGAATGAAAATGAAAAGATAGGCAATCACTAAATGGGAGGTAGACTTTTGGAATTTTAACACATGGCGGGCGGATCACGAGCATTCTCGTGCTTTCATATTACACAGTGTTTTACATAAATGTTAAAGGCACGCCTTAAAATTAAATACCCATTGCATTTTGAAGTTATTTATTACATGTTCTTACAAGCTAATATCTTTTTAAAGTACGATACTTTGTAAAACGTTTTTTGTACTCGTTCAGTAGAAACTTATCTCGCTACTGGGTAAAGCAATAAAACTACTGGTGCGTAATGTGTTAAGTAAAAGTTTCCAGTTTGCTAAAGAATTCTTATAAAAACCTATTTCTTTTTTAAATATATTTTATTGATTTTTTTACAGAGAAGAAGGGAGAGGCATAGAGAGTTAGAAACATCGATGAGAGAGAAACATCGACAAGCTGCCTCCTGCACACCTCCTACTGGGGATGTGCCTGCAACCAAGGTACATGGTCTTGACCAGAATCGAACCTGGGACCCTTCGGTCCACAGGCCGATGCTCTATCCACTGAGCCAAACTGGTCAGGGCATAAACACCTATTTCTGATGACCTGTAGAGGCTGACAATTGTCCAGCAGTCAATTTGGACTTTCAGACAAAACAAAAAGGGCTTAGGACTGTCTCATTTCTACTTGCACTTGGGCCAGTTGTCTGCCCCGGCAGTGTCTCAGCCTTCCTACTGAGAAGAAAAGGTCCTGGTGTTTGATGGCATTCTGAATTCACAACACTTGCATTTACACTTCCTAGACCTGGCTGTAAGCTAAAACCCAACAGCGTCCAGGACGGGCTGTTTCGGCCTCCGTACACACTGCGCTGGCCTGAAAGCAGGTAGAAGCTCCATGAACAGGACTTCGACTCTGGAACGTGGGAGATTTCGAACAGCTCTCTGTGAGGCCCTAAACTGTGAAAACCACATGGATGCAACTGGGTCTGGTGGGATCCCTTACTGTTGTCTATGACAAAGGCTTTGTTCTACAACAGGATCATCTGAAACCAAGCTGCTCCTGTCACAACTGTTAGCGTCCACACTGGCAGATCACCTTCAGATGCCCTCTGCACTGTGAGGTGGGCGAACGGGTGCCGTGGATAAACAAAACTGTCCGAAACGGACCACCTCAGCAGTCCCTCTGAAACAAGGACTAGACTGAATTATTGGGTCTGCACCGAGAACTCTGAGCATACAGTGGGGCCTGTTGACCTGGCTGGCTGCCTGAGCATCAACCCATGCACCGAGGTCACCAGTTCAATAGCATGTCTTGCTGGGGTGCCCTGACTACTGTAAACTCTGAGTTTCCAGGGGAGCAAGTGTGCCCTCTGGGACTGTACTTCTCGGGTGTGTGTCCCATCAGGACACTGTCTTATCTGTGGATAAGGCACTCAGGTCAGCTTCAACTTACTGGCCAGAGTTGTGCAGTGCGGGAGTTGACACCTGAAGCCAGGTCAAAAACAACAGAATACAATAAAAAAAAGAAAAAAAAAGAAAAAGAAAAAAAACACAACAGAATACAGATGTTTGAGGAAGACCACCGCCACCCCACTCCCAGCTTTCTAAGACCTTTACGGTTACTGGGATTTACTTGAACTGGCTAAGTCCGGGACTCCTAAAGGGCATAACGAAAACCAATACTGCAGGTGGTTCTCACCCTACTGTAGAGGATCCTACTAATAATTTTGCTATAAAGGTATCTTGTGCAGCCCGGCTGGTGTGCCTCCGTAGTTGAGTGTCAACCCATGCAACAAGCGGTCACCGTTCATTCAATTCCCAGTCAGGGCACATGCCCAGGTTGCCTGCTCGATCCCCAGTAGGGGCATGCAGGAGGCAGCCCATTGATGTTTCTCCCTCATTGATGTTTCTATGTCTCCCTCTCCTTTCCTCTCTCTCTAAAAATCAATAAAAACACGTATTTGTTTGTTTTTTAAAAGATGCCTTGTTCAAGAGCCAAGGGAACAGACTGTGCAGAAGTGTTAGCCGAGCTGGCCTGAGAAAGTCCTCAGAAGTCCTGCTTGTGAGGTTGGCCCTTGGCGGGCATGTGAGAACTTGGATGTAGGGAGAGTTCCCAGCACCCTGATACAAGTAGCTCCCTCTGCCTTTTTTTTTTTTTTTTTTAATATATTTTATTGACTTTTCACAGAGAGAAAGGGAGAGGGATAAAGAGCTAGAAACATCGATGTGAGAGATACATCGACCAGCTGCCTCCTGCATACCCCCCACCGGGGATGTGCCCGCAACCAAGGTACATGCCCTTGACCGGAATCGAACCTGGGACCTTTCAGCCCGCAGACCGACGCTCTATCCACTGAGCCAAACTGGTTTCGGCACCCTCTGCCTTTTTATACAAACAATCAGACTTCTGCCAAAGACCTGCTCTCCTTCGACGAGTCTGAATTCTTGTTCCGGCCAGGAAGAAGCTGTCTACATGACTAGCCACCAGTAAAAACCCTGTTACTGAGTCTCTCGTTAACTATCCTGGTCGGCTTTTCAAATGTGCTGTCACCCCTGGCTGCTTTGTGATGTCACTAGAGGGGACCCTGGACCTGTTCTCCTTAGTACTGGGCCTTGGGCACCTTTCTTCTGGGCTGCCTGTGCTTTACTCTGGCATTGCAATAAACCATGGCCATGAGCAGGACTACAGGCTGAGTCCTGGGAGTCCTCCTAGCCCTCATAAATGGAATCAGTGCCCTTATAACAGAGACCCAAGAGAGCTTCCTGGACCCTTCCTCCTTTGAGGACACAGTGAAGAGACAGTATCTATAAACCAGGAAGCCGGCCTTCAACAAACACCAAATCTGTCAGCACCTTGATCTTGGACTTCCCAGCCTCCAGAACGGCGACAAATAAATGTTTGCTGTTTATAAAACCCTAGTCTGTGGTATTTTTGTTATAGCAGCCCAGCTGACTAAAACAGGAACTCCCAACAAACCCTACTTGAAACCATCAAATACTTTAACACTCTACAACATTCATTTTTAAAAAGTGCCACGGAGCATTCATTACATGCAAAAAACGTTGCAAAGAGTTTTTATACACATACATTAGCTCCTAGAGCCTTATAATAACTCTGTAAAGCAGACATTATTTTTATTTTTATTTTTTTAATATATTTTATTCATTTTTTACAGAGAGGAAGGGAGAGGGATAGAGAGTTAGAAACACCGATGAGAGAGAGACATCGATCAGCTGCCTCCTGCACACCCCCGACTGGGGATGTGCCTGCAACCAAGGTACATGTCCTTGACCGGAATCGAACCTGGGACCCTTCAGTCCGCAGGCCGACGCTCTATCCATTGAGCCAAACCGATTAGGGCATGTAAAGCAGACATTATTAAAACTGGTTCATAATAGAGGAAACGCAGAACAGTCCACGCATAACATCACACAAACTCCTACCACGTGCATGTCTTTCACATGCACCTTACAGCTGTTTTGTTCCCAGTGTGGTAAGGAGAGAAGCTAGATTTCCCGGCACTTTGAGCCAACAGAAGCATCCTGCTCCATGCTTACATCCTCATGGTCCTTCCCTGGTGAAGCCCTGTATCGATCCCCTGCTTTGTTTGAAGATCTGACCTCTGGCTCTTTCACTTAGTAAAGTTGATTTAGGTTACAGTGACCTGGGTCCTAGTACTTGCAGGCACTTGGGCTACAGCACTGACCAAAAAATTCTGAATCATGTGGATCTTAAATTCTTTCAGAGGAAAACAACAAATGAGCAAATCAAATATAAGCACTAAGGAAAATGTGGCATAGTGAGGGGATCAGGAGGGAGATACAGATCTTCACATGTTCATTTGTGTATGTATGTATATATCAGTATCAATATAAATATGAATGACTGGCTGAAAGGTAAAGAACAGTAAAATAACCCTTTGAAATAACACTGCGGATACCTAAATTGTTTAAAAATATATACGTATATTACATAAATGTATTACATATACACACACACACACACATATATATATATATATATATGTATCTTCATGCCAACATATTGGTTACACACATCAGAGTGAGAGAACCTGCCATTGGGGTTCATTTCAAGTGGGGTACCTGGTGTGAAAGCTTGTTCTACATTTAGGGCTGAATTTCATTTCACAGATGATTATTTTTTAATATCTGTCGACTGTACATATGTCATATACATTTTCCTACACTGATATTATCTTATACGATAGAAACGGTCAGCACCTTGAAACTCTAAAAGCAATTCATATGATTTGCCTGTAATCATGTTAGGAACTGCTGAAAACTATTTTACAATATTCAACATTCATACATCTTACCATTGGGGAATAGATGGTAATGTATATAACCTGGTAAAGGAAAAGTGATAAAAGAATATTAAAAAAAAAAAGAACATATAAATGGTTCGATGTTGTTTTCTCCAAACAATTAGGGACAAACAAGTATGCTCAGGATCTCCTTCCTGGTCAGCATACTAGAGACTCAATCCAGACCCAGCAGAAAACAAATGTACAAGAACTAAAAGAGAAAAACACCTTGTCTTTATGCCTACTTCTATCAATTGTATGTGTAGGACACCAACAGAACAAAAAAGTAATCACAGAATACGATTTTTAACAAGACTAAAAATTCAATATAAAAAAATTTAATTAGTACTACACAAGTCTAAAGAAGGCTATCAAAATAACCAAATGGAATAATTTATAAACATTAAGAAAAATAACAAAGTAAAATGAAAAGATTGCACATGTTCTTAAAATGGAGAACTCAGTGTTAGCAAAATAACCCTCTGAAAAAAGGCCTAACCTAAAGTCTTCAAAAAATTCCATTAAATCCCCAATCCAGATTTTTTTTTAGGACTTGAAAAATACTAATTTTATAAACCTAACAGGAAGAACAAAAAGAGCCAAAATGTCCTGAAGAACAAGGCAGGGGCCTGCCTATCCCAAAGTGAGGATTTTAAAGCCACAGTAATCCTGACATGATGGAATTAGAAGAGGAACGGACAACTAACTCCATGGAAAGGAACAACCTGAAGTGGCCCCTGTCTGTTAACTCACAGCAGGGCAGCCACAGAACAGTGGCAGAAATTGAAAACTAATACAGGAGACAGTGACAAAAAGTTATCCAAATAACAAGGATGCTTTACTCCCATCTCTTCCACAGGCAGCATCAATTCACTGTAGATGAAAGCAAAGTGTATTACCGATAACAGTAAACAACAGTGTACCTACGGTCACAAGTTCTCCACCCGGCCCAGGAAAAGAACCGATATTTTGGTGAATCTCTATAGTTCACCAACTCACCTACCACACTGTGTGGAAAAGTATTCATTTCCCCGCTGCCATATTGGAAGGTGTTGGGCACGTTCTTGCACTCCATTATGCTCTGCTTGGGGCTCTTGCCCCTCCCCACGACTGTCCTGTTATTCCCATTCTAGGTCTCATGGTTATCGGCCTTCGCCTTCCAGTGAACCACCTCACCCAGTCCCCAGTGGACCGCCTCCACCCGGCCCCCACCTGCACCTGGTCCCCCCCGTTACTCTGACTGACCCTTACAAGTGACATAATATCCTGCTCCCCCTACTCGGCCCCGCTGATGCCGTTTAGGTCTCAGCCCTCCTGCTAGCAGATGTAATAACACATTTAAAATTCTTTACCCATTTTGGCCTCGGGCGTTCCTCTTTCGGAGACCCTAACGGAAGGGGTTTTCTGTTTCTCGGACAGTCATTTCCCCAGTAGGACTCTCAAGGCTAATCCCTGGAATTCCTTTTCTTATATCACTCAAAGGAACAGAAGAAGGTTTAATAAATGGAAAGAAAGACACTCTCCCCCCCCACACACACATGAAATTCATCTCTTAGGAAATATTAACTTTCCTGCTCTATTAATTAGAAGTATTTTATATTTTGCGGGAAAATTGAGGCTCCAATAAGTGAATACGTACATCTTTTCAAGGGGACAAGCCCAGGTAGGGGCAGTGCTGAACTGGAACATAAACATAGATGACTTCAAACTCGAGATTTCAATGAGCCATCCCGTCACGTGGGAGACCCCTCCCGCCTGTGCTCCCTGAACAAAGGACACAGTGAGTCCCCAGTACAGGTGGCTTTGCAGGTGACTGCTCCACCGCACTGGGTCAGCTTCCCCAGTCTTCGGGGTTAGTTTCTCTCCCTTCAGGGGCCCGAATCATTTCCATCTTTCTCCTGGATACCAGAGTCCTGTCCGTCCTCCAAGGATTAATAACTGGGGTCGGGGTCAGTAGATCCGTCCTAATTTGGGGCCCACACCCAGGTCTCCCCAGACTCCCCGCCCATCCCGTTGGCTGTCCGATGAGAGGAGCCGACCAGGGGTGACATTCCCCGCCCCCCGGGTGGATGCAGCAAAGTGCATCAGAGTCGCCCGAAGCCCAGATTCTGAGACCCAGGACACAGCGCAGGGGCCGGACAGGACTCCAGGGCTCCAGCCCGAGCCGGAGGAGGAGACTCGGGTCGGGACCCGGGGCGTGCGGGGAGATCCGGCCCGCGGCCGCTTCCAGCCCCTCCGAGGCTCGGCCCGGCCCTACGTACTCACCATCTCCGGGCTCTCAAGGCGTCCCCTCCTGGGCCCACGCAGGTGTGAGCTACCTGGGGCTGCGCGGGGCAGGTGCGCACCAACGCTGCAATCTGCTGAGAGCGACGTCCACGCCCTCTTCCTTCCACGGGACCTCTGATTGGACCTTGTTCGGGACCCTGCGTCTCGAGTGGACGGTGTTCCGGCACGCCCACACCCGTGGGCCTCTGACGAGACTGTACTCGAGACCCGCCCTGGAACCTCTGATTGGACAGTTCTCCGGGATCCGCCCCTGCATCCTGATTGTTCCCTATGCACCGCCCTAATAGCTCTGATTGGACAGTTCTCTCAGGCCCCGCCCCCTACGTCTGAGTGACAGGCCGTCGGGACACTCTGGGCTGGCCTCAGCCCAGGACGTGGGCTCAGAGTAGCATCCTTTCCCTGTGGGTACGACATCTACCCGCAGCTCCGCCGCCGGGTCTGAGTCCTCCCCCTGGACCGGGACGTTCTAATTCAGTTTCTTCTTGGAGCGTTCTCGGTGCGGAGCTGGGACAGAACAGGAGGGTCTCCTGATCTGGGGTCAGCCCAGGGCGGAGCACCGTCGATCGGTGCGCTTTGTTTAAAAACAAAGACAATAGTGACGTCTCCGAGTGCACAGCAGGGCCCCGCTAGGTTTTGACTTGTGACCTTTGACACCGGGAGACCCCGCCCTCTGCCCTCATAATGGGGCTTGAGGTCAGCAACCCGAGGCCCCGGTTCCTTTGCCCTCAAAGTGGGAAGTGGGACCCTGCGGCCCCAGCCTGCCCACAGGGCTCCTCTCAGCACAGCCATAGAGGAGATGTTAGAATTCTCAGAGTGCATTTACGCTGCAAGGAAATTTCTGTCAGATCAGGTTTTCAGTGTATTCCAAGAGAATTTTGAAAATGAAAGAGCTCTGGTACTGCACAACAGTATGAATGTACTTCATATCACTAAACTGTACGCTTAAAAATGGTTGAGATGTTGAACTATATTATGTGTATTTTACCACAAATTTTTAAAAGTTTTTCTTTTTAAAAAGGCTATGCTACCCCTAAGGCAATTGAATTCCTATTTTAACTGGTATAAAACAACAAAAAAGCTTATATAACTTTGAGATAGACCTGAAAACTCTTTTTTCTTTTTACTCAATGTCTCCCCATTCACAATACAGACCAAAGGCAGAGGGCCTGAGCTGAGGTGTATATGGGGTGGGTTTACTCTGCCCCCTATTTCTGTACAGTCACTGTAAGAATACAGCCTGTGGTAAGCACCAGGAGGCCAACCTGAAAACTCTTAATACACCCAATAGATGGAGGCTAATGCATTTAATATGCCTGCTGCTAGAAAATATTCTCTCCTTTGAGATTAAGTGGTCACCCCAATTCTGATATCACTTGTCATTTTATTTACAATTTTAAAAATTCTTTTTTTATGGTCTCTGGAAAGGTTTGATATTACTTTATAAAAATTACTGTTCAGAGGACTAACCCATAAAAAAGCTTCGAGTTGCCCTGGCTGGGTAGCTCAGTTGGTTGGAGCATCACGTTGTCCTGATACCGGTTGAGGATTCTATCCCCAGCCAGGGCACATATAAGAGCAACCAATGAATGCATAAATAAGTAGAACAACAAATCAATGTTTCTCTCTCTCGCTCGCTCCCTTCCTCTCTCTAAAATCAATCTTTTTAAATTAAAAAAAATTTTTAAAGCTTTGAGTTAAAAATATTCATTGGATTTATAAGCTATTCAAAATAAAACATGGTTATATGATTTTTGTTTAATATGTATCACTAATTATTGTCAAGTTTTAACAAATCAGCATGGAATTTAGAAGTCGGCCTTCAGATCGGGTCCTGGCATGGACCTCTAGCACTCCTGTCTGTTTGTCATAACATGTCCAGAGATCTATCCTAGGTGCATCACTCTTAATAAACATGTCATTTCATTTATTAAGGTGGAAAATGAGGCTGGTCTCTGAATTATTGATAAAAAGCAAGAGAAGAGAATAACAACTATAGCAATCTGAGGGGTAAAAAATGTGATTAAAGGTATTTGGACCACACTAGCATGTTACTCATGCACAGAAAAAACAAAGCCAAGTTCAAATATGCAAGGAGTGAGAGGGCCAGGACAAAACAAATCCCTTCTCTCCCCCAGCCTTCCACCCTCCCTCCAAAGCCTCCCATTAGCAGAGCCCAATGGGAAGCTGTTGGCAACACAGAAACGTGTTCTGTGGCATTTCCACCCCACGTCACAAAGCAAAGTATGAAAGGGTAAGTGTGGCCAGCAGAATAACAGCCCCCTAAAGCTGTGCACATCCTATGTCACCTCCCATGGCAAAAGGGACCTTGCAGATGGGATTGGGTTAAGAATCCTGAGATGGGGAGTGACCCTAAAATCCCTGGGGGACCCAGTATCATCACAAGGGACCTCAAAGAGGAAGGTCAGAATCAGGGATGTGGTGTGTCTAAAAGCTGGGAAAGACAAAACGATTCTCCCCCGGAGCCTCCAGAAATAACATAGCCCTACCCACACCTCGATTTTAGGCTCTCACCTCCACTGTTATGTGAATAAATGGGTTGTTTTAAGGCACTAAATGTGTGGTAATCTGTTACAGTGATAATGAGGAACTCATACAGTGGGTCTCAAGCAGAGAAACTGTAACTTAATACATGGCACAAATAACTCCTATTCCCAATCTCATCTTTCATTCTACAACTGTGAACGTTCCATATGTTCTTTCAACGCAACTCTGCTCCTAGTACAACACATCGTGGAGTGATCTGACTTTTTTCAGAGAACACCTTTGTGTCCTTGTGTCTGAAACATAGCACTTTGTGTATATATTTTTCCTTTTTTCTTTCTCTCTTTTTTTAATATAGTACTTTTTGGATAAGATGATATTCTGAAATTTTATCCCAAACCATAAGTATCCATTTGCAAAACCTCAGGAGAGTTGATTTTGGCATTCCTCACAAAGGCATACCGTATTTTCCGGTGTATAAGACGACTTTTTAACCCAGGAAAATCTTCTATACACCCAGTCGTCTTATACGCCGGAAAATACGGTATCTAAACTAATAATAGGGTAATATGCAAATTGGTCAGGATGCCATCACAGTAACGACTGATCAGCAGCAGGCTGCGTGCACAGCAAGCACGGGTGGGCAGGGACTTACAGCGTCGGGGACGGGGGCGGCCCCAGCCACGGGTCCGTAGGTGTGTGCAGATGCCCCTCCGCCGCAGCCCCAGCCGTGGGTCCACAGGCATGTGGAGGTCTGCAGGCCTCCACCGCGGCCCTGCCCAGGGTCTGCAGGCCTCCCCCGGCTCCAGCCTACCTCTTTGGGGAAATCCATCGAGGAGCCCCAGATGGGTGGGTGGGGCCTACCTCTTTGGGGTGATGGATCCTGGGGCTCCTGCACTGTGACAGGACACAGGCCAGGTTGAGGTATGCCCCCCACCCCGAGTGCACAAATTTTGTGCACCGGGCCACTAGTATTAACAATAACTACAAGACAGCGAGAAGGGAGGGGGACACTTTTAAAACTACTATGAAGCTTTTCAATCATACAAAATATGAAAGGAACAACATTTTAAATATTCAAGTATCTACTGCTAAGCTGCATGAAATCCTATCAGTTCACCATACTCTGTCAGATTTCTTGAAGGAACAAAACATTATAACCCTAATGCTCAGTGGTTAGAGTGAAGGGTCTTGGGTTTGATTTCCAGTCAAGGGCATGTACCTGGGTTGCAGGTTTGGTCCCCGGACCCAGTTGAGGCACATGTGGAAGGCAATCAATGGATGTGTCTCTCTCACATTGATGTTCCTCTCTCTCTCTCTCTCTCCCTCTCTTTCTACACCCCTCTCTTCCACACTGTCTAAAAATCAATGGAAAAAATATACTCAGGCAAGGATTAACATACAAATAAAAAAAAAAACCATGATAGAGTTGAAATGTCCTGCATACACCTCCATATTCCCAAACGTGATGTTTATTACTGCCATGCCATACACATAGATCCATAAACTATATATAACGTTACTGTTTCTATATTCAAATTTCATAAATATGCTATTATCCTATACATACTCCATAATTTGACTTTCTTATCCTTCAAAATCTGGATAATGTTAAAAATTTACTGTAATGTTTAATGTAATAAAATAAAATGCCTAAAGAAATTAAAGCAGACAATACACTTTTCAAATTATCAGAAAAAAATACATTCCTCCAATACAGATAATACAGTAAAAAAAATAGAGAAATGAAACTTCAAAAATAAGAAAAATGACATAAAATATGTTAGCAGAATTAAAGACAACAACATTTATTACATCGAAATAAAAGGATCCTAAAACAAAATCCACCTGTATGTTAAGAAGAGAGATACAGGGGATTTAAAGAGTTGAAATTCAAAGGAGGTGAAAAATATTACCAAAAATAGATTAATTTTGTTTAAAAGGCAGAGGTGGTGCTATTAATTAAAGCAGACAAAGAGATCGCTTCAAAATGATAAAGGATACAATTCACAATGAAGACCTGTAATGAATTATTTATCATAAATAAAACATAAAACAAAAGTTAAAAAACAACAAAAATGAAGCAGAAAAAATAACAGAAGATACTGAAGGAAATTAAGCACAATAACAATAGAAAACTATAAGTTAATTCTCTTGAGCTAATTATCTTTGAATCAGCAATCCAAAGACAATCAGTGTATCTCAAATGTAATCGAAAGAGAATGAGCATCAGTGAAATAACATGGTGTGCATGTTCAAAATACATATGACTGGGCTCTAACTCTCACGTATTAAACCTGAACCACCTGACATAAAATTTGAGAGCCATCCTATATAATGAAAGGCTAATATGCAAATCGACTGAACAGCAGAATGACTCAACACAGGAGCTGCCCCCTGCGGGTGAGTGTGCTCCCACAGGGGGAGTGCTGCTCAGCCAGAAACCGGTCTCATGGCTGGCAAGTGCAGCGGCACTGGCAGGAGCCTCTCTCGCCTCCACAGCAGCGCTAAGGACCCCTTGGGAGATGTCTGCCTGCCAGGGACATTTTGCTGGGGAGTGGGCCTAAGCTGGCAGGCAGACATCACCCAAGGGGTCCTGGACTGAGAGATGGCACAGGCCGGGCTGAGGGACCACCCCTCCCCCTCAGTGCACAAATGCACAAATGTCGTGCACCGGGCCTCTAGTTTATATATATAAAAGCCTAATATGCTAAGTGTCCAACCAATTGGTTGACCTCTCAACCAGTCGCTATGATGCGCACTGACCACCAGGGGGCAGATGCTCTGACCAGTAGGTTAGCTTGCTGCTGGGGTCTGGCCAATTGGGACTGGGTGAGACTGGCTGGACACACCCTGGAGCCCTCCCACGGTCCCTCCCTAGCCAGCCAATCTCCCATGGTCCCTCCCCAGCCAGCGGGCCTCGATCACCGGCCAGGCCGAGGGACCCCACTCATGCACGAATTCGTGCACTGGGCCTCTGGTTGTTTAATACGATTTATTTAACAGACAATCCAGATTCTTAATCAGAAAAGCAGAGAATATAGCTGCTTCTCAATATCTATAAAATTAACCTCAATAAATTTCAAAGATTCAAAACAGTAGACATATTCTAAGACTACAGCATAATAAAAGCAGAAATTTAATTTAAAAAATAAGGATGAAGGGCCTCTATGAGAATCTTACAATTAACATCACACTCTATGATGAAAGACTGCATGCTTTTCCCTAAGGTCAGGAACAAAGCAAGGAGATCTGTTCTCAACACTCCCATTCAACATAGTACTCAAGGAGTGAGCAAGTACAATAAGACAAGAAGAAGAATTTATTTTTAAAGAGAGAGAAAGGAGATTTAAATACTCAGAAATTTAAAAAATATATCCTCTCTCAAAATACTTTTTAGTCAAAGAAATAAAAACAAAACTGCATTTTTTTTTTAATGATCATAAAATCACATGTGAAAACAGAGCTAAACTTAAGCTCTCCTCTGATTAAATTCCTCATCTTGATTGCTCCAATGATTCACATCTCAACTTAAATTCAGATTCTCAGAAAGGCCCTATTTGAGGTTGGTTGCTCTCTTATTATCTACTAGTGTCCTGGTGCACAGATTCATGCACATTGAAAGGAAATTAATTAGAAGAAATATTTTAATATCACTATTTGCATCTTGCTAATGAAAAGAAAATAGGATTCTATGGAGTCTCCTATCTACCTACTCCAGGAATTCTGTGAGGATCAAATTAGAAGAGGTAGACAGCCATCCAAGATGTCAGCAAGGCCTGTATGCTCACAAATTGATGCCACTCAAACTTTGTCCTTATATTACCTAATTGTTATTGATTGAATGTATATAAAATGATTTTTATATTGCTATTTATAAAAGAAAAAAGAATGTGTACCCTAGCTGGTTTGGCTCAGGGGATAGAGTGTTGGTCTGCAGATTGAAGAGTTCCCGGTTTGATTCCGGTCAAGGGCACATGCCCAGGTTGTGGGCTCAATCCCCAGTGTGGGGCATGTAGGAGGCAGCCAATCAATGATTCTCTCTCATCATTGATGTTTCTATCTTTCTCCCTCTCCCTTCCTCTCTGAAATCAATAAAAATATATTTTTTAAAAAGAATGTGGCATAAGTCTACTTCTTTTCAAGTAGGACATCAGAAGGGTAATGTCTAACCATGTTTATTTGGCAGAGGGCTAACAAAATGTATTTTACAGGGCAGCAAGCAAGCTCTAAAATGCAATAAAGTCGCTTCTCTTATAAAAAAGCTTTCCCACAGTCAATGATTTTATAGTGGTTTTTACTAGTGTGAGTTTTCTGGTGTGTGACAAGGGAAGAACTCTGACTGAATGCTTTTCCACATTTGTTACAGCTGTACGGTTTCTCTCCAGTGTGAGTTCTCCCATGCCTAGCTAGGGAGGACCTCTGGCTTAAAGGCTCTTCCACATTGATTGCATTCATAGGGGTTCTCACCAGTGTGAGTTCGCTCATGCTGGTTAAGTGATGAGCGGTCGCTGAAGGCCTTCCCATATTCATTACATTCATAGGGCTTCTCACCAGTATGTGTTTGCTTGTGCAAGGTCAGGTAAGAACTCTAGCAGAAGGATTTTCCACAGTCTTTGCCTTTATAGGGCTTTTCCTCTGTGTGAATCCTCTGATGCTGGGTAAGAGATGAAATCCTGTTGAAGGATTTCCCACATTCACTGCACACATAGGGCTTTTCTCCAGTATGAGTTCTCAAATGTCGAGTGAGGGCGGAGCTGTGTGTAAAGGACCTCCCACATTCCTGACATTCAGATGGTCTCTCTCCTGTATGAATTCTCTGGTGTTCACTCAGTGAATGCCTCCGGTTAAACACTTTCCCACACTGGAAACATTCAGAGTTTCTTCACCACATTAGTTTTGTTATGTATTGTAAAAGTTAGATCATGACTAAATGATTTCCTGCTCTTTGCATATATGGACGTTTCAGTTCTTTTGTGTTGCATAAGGGGACAATTTTGGCTGAGATCTTTCCCACAGTCATTACTTTCGCAGAGTCTCTGGTCTGTGTATCTCATCTGATGATGGTTTAAGTATGGACTAGCTACCAAACACTCAATATCTAGGTCACAGTCAGGGCAGTGTTTTCCTACAGAACATCCCTGTGATAAAACAAGGTCTGTGTTCAGATTACGGTTTTCCCCAAATTCATGCCAGGCAGTAGCCTTCTCTAGAGCAAATGCCTGTAATTGGATGTATACCACTTGCCTCAAAAGCCTCTGAAGGTCTTCCTGGTTCTCTCAAGGTGACACATCCCCAGTCTTCTCTAGGGAGCTTCCTCATATTCATACCACCAGATGGTTCTTCTCCCAAAACACCTTCTTGTAAATTGACTCTTGGCTTTTTAGTCCAATCTCCCAATCTGAAATTAATTGAGGGGACCAAAAAATAAAAAGAATAAAACTTCTAACTTAAGAATGGTGGGACAGAAGTACCTCCAATATATACAAGGTACATGTGGATTCATGTTCAAGTATCAACTTTCAACACAGGGGAGGGACAGGAAAATGAGAGATGGATCAGTAAGCTGGTGTGCTGAGGACAGGATGCAGTGTAAAAAGTTTGACAAGAGCAGCTCCCTCGCTGTGATCTATTGAAAATCAGCCCTCGACACAAGGGTTTGTAAAAAATAAAAAAGAAAAAAAGAAAAGAAAAAGAAAACAAAAAATACCAAACCAGAGAGGGTCGGACCTGCATTACTACCATTTGTCCACCATCCATAACTGAAATATCATTGCTGTTATGAACACATAAACAACTGTTGGACATAGAAACTGGGACTCAAAAGAACTGTTGGCCCAGAAAGAAACTCACTATAGACTGATTCATTTGCCTCTCAGCATAACTATTATTGCTTGTCTCATTTTCGGTTCCTATAAGTGTATTCCTAGTATCACATGAGCTCACTCATCTAGGGGAAAAGATGAACAACATAGACTGAAGAACAAGAACAGCATTGATCAGACCTCAGAGGGAAGGTAGGGGAGGGTGGGGACAAGGGAGATAGATCAACCAAAGGACTTGTGTGCTTGCATATGAGCCTAACCAGTGTTCATGGACAACAGGGGGAGGGGGGCATGTGTGTGGGGGAGTTTGGGAAGGGAATGGGGGGGGGAGGATCGATGACAAATATGTGCTACCTTAATCAATAAAGTAATAAAATAAATAAATAAATAAATAAATAAAAAGAAAAGAAAACAAAACAAAACAAAATATAAAAAAAATAAAAGAAAAAGTGTTTTAAAAAAGTTTGACAATGATAGAAAATGGAGAAAATGTACAAGGAATTGCTCTATAAAAAACGGGGGGAATAAGAATGTCAGAGAGAAAGAATTATCAAGAAAGGAGAGAGGTAAGAGATGTAACTAGAAACACAGCTAGGATGGCTTCATGAAGGAAATGGGATGTTCTTTTCTCTGCACCCAAGAGGAGAAGGTGGTATGTGAAAGGTGAGTGTTGCTGGAGGATGAACTGAAGGCATCTGAGAGAGTGCCACCAAGGACCTAGGCCTTCTCCTGATACAATTAGGGCCTCTGTGGAGAGATCTCTGACCTACAATCCCCAAGACACTGCCTCCATCCCAATGGCTCAAGTCTGCTTGGTTCTCACCTGAACAGGAGGCTTGGGAAACCTCCCCCTGTCCCCCATCAACATGGCTTCTCCTTGTTCCAAGTGAAAAGACACCTGTGGCTGAAAGAGTGAGCACCCTTTCCATAGGAAAAAGCTGGTGTCTTGAAAGATTTGTGCTGGGGAAGTGTACCATCCTCGATGACCATATCAGGTTTGTGCTGGGGGAAGTGTACCATCCTCGATGACCATATCAGGTTTTTCAAGGCTTCTGAAAGAGACAAGAGCATGCTGGAGAAGTGGCATGCTGAAACAGCTAAAATTTTTATTTTCTAAATTAAAATATTGTGGATCTTACATTTTCCCCAAAGACCTATAAGTGGCCAACAAGCCCATGCTCACCATCATTAGTTGCTAGGGAAATGCAAATCAAAACAACAATAAATCCCCACTTCCTAACATAGCTCTCAACACACAGATACTAAATAAGTGTGACTTGCTGAGCATGGGAATGAATAACACTGTCCTTACCCAGTGAGGCCAGGTTCCTGCAGGTCTCTAGCATCACCTCTCTGCAGAGCTTCCTCTGAGCACCATCCAGCAGCTCCCATTCCTCCTGGGAGAAGTCCATGGCCACATCCTGGAAGGTCACTAACTCCTAAAAGATCACATCAGTTCTGCTCAAGAAGCGACACCACCACCCATTTTTACAGGAGGGGGGCTGAGGATGGTGGCTCCAGGGAGTCATATGGAACAGGGTGTAAAGTCCAGAAGTCAGAGTCTATCTACTAGCAACGTGTGGGTCCTAGTCTTTGCTTACAATCCCAGGGATGTACAGACCTTGAGCCCACTGTTAACATGGCCAGGAGAAACATCACCCAGGTCTGATGGAAATATTTTGCCCATTTCTTATTGAACTGGTGATTCTAAACCTGTAAGTATGACATCTCCCCTTGAGAATCATATCCTGTTTACTAAAAAAAAAAAAAAAAAAGAATCTGTAGGTCTGTGACTCTGCCACTCCATGGTTATGGGACAATTAGGTGTATTGCTGACTTTTCCAAGAAATGGCCTCCTCACCTGTTCAATGGGAAGAACCATTTCAACCTCACTGGCTAATCAGTTCATGCTGGTGAGGCACCTGTTATTGGTAAAGTCAGAGACCCTAGATTCAAGCCATCCCTAGCAATCTTGTGCAATCAAGCGGACTGTCATTCCACACTTGAGTTTGGTAGAGACTGGTTCTGTCTGCTGCCATAACTTGGAGTTACACATTGCAAGGCACAGAGGGAGCAGGAAGTGGGATTTGCTAGCCCCCCAGGCTGACTCACTGAAATATGTCGAGAGCATTGTTTGGGAAAAGGAGGGGTGAAGGGGTGGGGTATGATGAATATTTAGTGCCTGGCTGGCTATTGTGGGTGCTAAAAATTACCTATGGAATTTTAAAATGTTAGATCCACCTCCAGGAAAGTGGATGTGTTAGATGCCCTGGTTGTTTTGGGCCATTCTGACTGAAGTGGGAGGATTTAAAAAAAAAAAAAAAAAGGTGGGAAGAGAAAAGAAAGGGCTCAAACATTCCCAAAGGTGAACTTTGAAGTAGACCCAAAATAGTCAACATTTCTGTTGCTCATTCCCCGGCAGGAGGAAAAGGGGTTAAGTTAGTCCCCAGGGTGGCATAAAAAAAGCAGCCTGTTCTCAGACAGCGCAGCTGCAGCCTCCCCCCCCCCCCGCCCCCCGCCATGGCCTCATTCCAGCTGGTTTCTCCCAGGTGCTTCAGTGTGAACCCCAAGTCACTCACTGCACGGTTGATAAAAGTAGATAAAAAGGGGAAACATTATAACGGTGTTGTATTTTGTGGCTATTGCATGTGATGTATAATGAAATTACTATGAAGTATGACAGCGGACACAGGCATGATGACCAGGACTTTGACTCAGGGACAGTGCAGATCTAGGATGACTCTCGGGGTGGTGGTGGGCGGGGTGGGGGTCTAACTATGACAACATCCTGGATGCTGGCTGGGTCATCTGGGTCACCTACAAACCTTCTCGGGGCAGGGCTTGTTCTCCAAGGGGACCGCCTGAAACCCAGCTTTTGAATCCTCTGTATTTCTTTTTTAATTTACATTTTTAAATTGAATTTATTGGGGTGACATGGTTAATAAAATTATATAGGTTTCAGGAATACAATTCCATAACACATCATCTGTATATTGTATTGTGTGTTCGCCACCCTATGTCAATTCTCCTTCCATCACCATTTATCCGCCCTTTATCCTCTTCTACCTCCTTCCCCACCCCCTACCCTCCACCCCTCACCCCCACCCCCACCCCACCCCCTGCTGTGCCACCGGCAGTCCCCAGGCTGTTGTTTATATCTATTGGTTGGTTTTTGTTTTGTTTTTGCTTAATCCCTTTACCCTTTTCACCCAGCCCCTAAACACCCTCCGCTCTGACAGCTCTGAATTTCTGATAAGGAGACCAATTGTGTTCCTGAACTTGTGGCTGCCCCCCAAAGCTGCAGGGGCGGGGAGGGGAGTCTGATGTCCCGATGTTTGACAGCTGCTATTCCCCTCGCCCTTCTGCTAGACAGGCCTTAGTCAGGCAGTCTCACTATTAAACGCAGCTGTCCCTAGCTTTCAGAAGGCTTATTCAGCCTTAAAAAGGAAGACCACTCTAAGGCCCTAGCCCAGTAGCTCAGCTGGTTAGAGCATCACCCTGTTATGCCAAAGTTTTGGGTTCGATCCCTGGTCAGGGCACATACAAAGAATCAATCAATAAATGCATAAATGGGTGGAATAGCAAATCGATATTTCACTCTCTCCCTTCCTCTCCCTCTCTCTGAAATCAATGTTTTTTTAAAAAAAGGAAATTCTGCCACCTGCTGCAATGTAGATGAACCGTGAGGACTTTATGCTGAGTGAAATAAGTCAGATACAAAAGGGCAAAACTGTGATTCCACTCAGGGGAGGTCCCTAGAGAAGTCAGATCCATAGAGACAGGAGGTAGAATGGTGGGAGCCAGGGCCTGGGGGTGGGGAGGGAGAGCCAGGTTTAATGGAGACAGGGTTTCAGTTTGGGAAGATGAGAAGGTTTTGGAGATGAGCGGTGGTGCTTATGCCACCACGCCATGGTTAGCTGGTGAATTTTATGTTACATGTATTTTACCGCAACTAAACATTTTTTAAGTAAAGAAGATGCTTTCCTGGGCAGCCTTACCCCCTCTGTAGGCAAAGGTGCCAGACCTTCAGGTCTCAGAGGCGCTCCCAGCCTAGGAATGAACACAGGTCTCAGGGAAAGGCGAGCTGGACACAGTCCCCGTCACTCCTTGTGCTTACAGGAAGCACGAGAAGCTGGGCCCAGGCACTCATGGGAATTCCCTCTCCTTCCCCTTCTCTAACAAGGAACTTATTCCTGGTGTACACACTGAGTGGCCAGATTATTATGATCTCTGAACGCATAATAATCTGGCCACTCAGTGTGAGTGTGTGTGTGTGTGTGTGTGTGTGTGTGTGTGTGTGTGTGTATTAGAGGCCTGGTGCATGAATTCGTGCATGGGTGGGGTCCGGCCAGCCTGGCCAGGGGGAGGGGACATGAGCGGTTGGCTGGCCTGCCTGCTGGCCGAACTCCTGGTCGAGGGGACAATTTGCATATTTGCCTTTTATTATATAGGATATACACTGAGTGGCCAGATTATTATGCGTTCAGAGATCAGAATAATCTGGCCAGTCAGTGTATGTTCCCTCCAGACACACTGGATGCCTTTCAGGGTGGGAGGAAGTTCCCACTCACCTGGGGCCAGGGGAGCAGGCACCCAGCTGCCATTCTTTCTTCTTGGCAAAAGGCAGGTTTCTGGGCAGACAGAGCTGCAGAAAGATAAGATGAAGTCCAGACCCAGGCCTGTCCCCAAACCCCAGAACCTGCCTTCCTCGCAGTCAAAAATCAGTGTGTAACTTTTGACTCCTCAAAAACTGAACAACTAATAGCCCACTGTTGACCAGAAGCCTTACTGATTAAGTCAATTAATACATATTTTGTATGTTATATATATTCTGTACTGCAGTCTCATAATAAAATAAGCTACAAAAAAATAAAATGTTCTGTAAAATTACATTTACAGAAGTGTATGTATTTATTTTTTAAGACCCATATAAAAGTGGACCCACACAGTTCAAACCTGTGTTGTTCAAAAGTCAATTGGACAGCCCTGGCTGGTGTGCTCAATGGTTAGAATGTTGGCCTGTGCACTGACAGGTTGCAGGTTCGATGACCAGCCCAGGTAGGGAAGCATGCAGGAGGCAACCAATCGATGTGTCTCTCTCACCTCTCTCTCTCTCTCTCTCTCTCTCTCTCTCTCTCTCTCTCTCTCTCCCCCACTTTCCCTCCTTCTCTCCCACTCTCCCTAAAAACCAATGGGAAAAATATCCTTGGGTGAGGATTAAACAAACAAACAAACAAAAAAGAGTCAACTGGACAGTCACATTGTAGATGTGAACCTGGGGGGACACCATTCAATCCAGTATAACCTCCTGGACCCACATTCTGAAAGGCTCCATTGTGACCCTCACAGGTGCCCCCACCCCTTGCACATCTCAGATTCCTCTTCCCTTTGTGGTTTCTCCCTAATCTCCTCTGGACTATCTTCTGCCAAACCGCTCTGGCCCTGGGGCAGGAAGCATCCAGATGGGCTTGTCCCGTGTTATTTGTGAGAAACGGGAACACATGGCCCTGGGAGCCCATGGGAAATTCGAAGCTCCCCACATGCCCGCAGGACTCACTCCCTCTCAGGGAAGAGGTGATTCTGGCACCTCTGCTCAGTGGCAGGGCTCTCTCCCTGAGCAGACTTCAGCCAGGCCCAATTTTAGGAAGAATTCTGCTCAGGTGGTTAATCAAGAATCCTTCATCTTCATATCCGATCACTCTTTTTGTTTTTATAATGTACCAGAGGCCCAGTTCATGAAATTCGTGCATGGGTAGGGTCCCTAGCGGCAGCCGGCCTCCCTTCCCCCGTAACCTGCCACTGCTGCCGCCGGCCCTGTCCCCTGGGCCAACTCCTGATGGAACTCCCAGTCGAATTCCCGGTGGAGAGGACAATTTGCATATTAGGTTTTTATTATATAGTGTGGGGCGCAGCTACAGTGTTTGGACAGGTTCAAGCCTTGGACTGACGAGAGGGCACAGTCCTCTCATAGCCACGTGCAAGTCCCAGCTTGGAGGGCAGAGCCCTCCCAGCACAATTATAGCCAACAGCTGTAGTTGTGAGCTTGAACCTATGGTCCAAACACGTGGCCCCACGTGCCTAAGTGATATAGGCTGCAAGTAAACAAAGCTTGATCAGGTGTGTGTAGTTAAGGATTGAAACTCACAAGAATGTTGTAAACATCTTGACCACACCCTTACTTTGCCTCGTGGCTATAAAATAAAGACACGGCTTGTAGTCGGTGGCGCTGTCTCTCCGTGAGGAAGTAGCATCCCACCGAGACCCAGCTTTCATTCTCTTATCTGTCTTTTCTAAGCCTTTCAGCCGCCCCCACTCAGGGTCACTGAACCTGGCTGAGCTGGCGCGGCACATAAGGCGCCCTGGGGCTGAGTGTGCCATGGCCGTGCCGGCGCACCACAATATAGGATTTTTATTGCTTTTCAGAGAGGAAGGGAGAGGGAGAGAGAGAGAGAGAGAGAAAGATCAATGATGAGAGAGAATCATTGATTGGCTGCCTCCTGCTCACCCCACACTGGGGATTGAGCCTGCAACCTGGGCATGTGCCCTGACCAGGAATCTAACCGTGACCGCTGGTTCATGGAATGATGCTCAACCACTGAGCCACGGCCAACTGGGCCATATCCAATCACTCCTGATACCTAATAGGGTTCCTCACCCCACCCACGCAGGCAACGTTAGATCGCCCCACCTGTAGCAGGTATCCTGTTAGGTGGTGTAGCCAGAATCCCCCTTAGCAATTTTCCATCCACGGACCCCACCTACTCGTTGGCTATAAGTCCCCACTTGTCACACTGTACTTGGAGTTGGGCCCAGATCTACACTAAGCTTTCTTCTCCCCGTTGCAGGAGCTCCTGATTTGAATTGGTTTCTACTGCTCTGATACTGTCTGGCTCTGGTTCTGGATGACAAAACCCCGAGACAGTCCTGCTTTGTCCTCGCTCACCATGAGTGAGTGAGCTTCCGCCTGCTCTTGGTGATATAAACAGCAAACCCTCACCCAGACGCCTGAGTAATAAACGGGGGTTGTGTACTGAACACCTCCTGTGGGCATGATCTATATTCACAGATCACCCCATCAGCCCTAGCCCATTTGGCTCAGTGGATAGAGCGTTGGCCTGCGAACCGAAGGGTCCCGAGTTCAATTCCAGTGAAGGGCATGTATCTTGGTTGCAGGCTCCTCCCGGGCCCAGGCTCTGGTCAGGGCGCATGCAGGAGGCAACCAAAAAACGATGTTTCTCTCACATCGATATTTCTCTCATCTTTCCCTCTTTCTTCCACTCTCTGTAAAAATCAACAGAAAAATACTCTCAGGTGAGGATTAAAAATAAATAAATCACCCCCTTAGACACAGACAATCAGCACAGGGACACCCCAGCAAGAATTCCTGCAGACAAAACGTATGGATGTGAGCTTCATGACTGGTGAGACTCCAAGGAGAAGCAGGGCATCCACAGAGCTCAAAGTCACGCCGTAAACATATTTATTAATTACTGTCATAGTTTAAACATGTGACTGAAAATTCTTCAATACACCTTCCTCCAGGAGGTGGGTCTAACCTCCCTCCCCTTCAGGGTGGACTGACTCAGTGACTGGCTTCCAATGAACAGTGCAGATAGAGGGGGAAAGACTAACTTTGTAGTGCAGACTCCTGACAGGCCCCACCTTCCCCGGGAGATCAAGGTTAATATCATCAGTGATGTTGTGAGGGCATCAGGTGTCCTATATGACATGAGGAGGAGGGCGCCTCACCTCGGGAATATCTTCCCCAGAACCCAGAATCTCAGGGTAATCATAAGAAAACATCAAACTCAGTTTGAGGGGCATCCTACAAAATCCCTGACCACGGCTCTTCAAATGTGCCACGGTCATGAGAGACAAGGAAAGACAAAGGCACCATCCCGGTCGGAGGAGCCCAAGGAGATATGACATGACGACTAAATGTTACATGGGATCCTGCATGGGCTCCCAGACCGGACAAAGGACGAGTAGAAAACATGGTGAAATCTGAATAAAGTTTGTAGTCTAGCGAATAGTAAAGAGAACCCAAGTTAATGTCTTAGTTGGTTTATTTTAACTTTATCATGATAAGAACACGTACAATGAGCTCTATCCTCTAACAAATTGTAAGTAAACAATATATTACTGCTGACTATAGGTACAATATTACCCAGCACATCTCTGGGGTTTATTCACTGACACTTTATGCCTGCTGGTTGACAATTCCCCACCCTCTTCCCCCCAGCCCCTGGCAACCACCATTCCGGTTAACGTCTTAGTTTTGATAAATGTTCAACAGACATATGAAAACATCCTCAATGTCATTAATCATCAGAAAAATACAAATCGAAACCATCATGAGATCTCACCTCACGCCTGTCAGAATGGCTATCATCAATAAATCAACTTAACCACAAGTGTTGGCAAGGATGTGGAGAAAAGGGAACCCTCGTGCACTGTTGGTGGGATTGCAAATTGGTGGAGCCCCCATGGAAAACAGTATGGAGGTTCCTCAAAAATTAAAAATAGAACTACCATATGACCCAGCGATTCCACTTCTGGGTATTTATCCAAAGAAACACACTAATTAAAAAAGACATATGCACCCCTATGTCCATTGCAGCATTCTTTACAACAGCCAAGATCTGGTAGCAACCTAGGTGTCCATTAATGAGCCAACTGGATAAAGAAGATGTGATACATGTATACAATGGAATTTAATAGGTCATAAAAAGAATGAAATCTTGCCATTTTCGACAACATGAATAGACCTAGATGGTATTATGCTAAGTGAAATAAGTCAGAGAAGGACAAATGCCATATGATTTCACTTATATGTGGACTCTAAAAACAACAACAGAGAAAATGAATAAACAAAACAGAAACAGACCCATAGATATAGGTAAGCTGATGGTTGCCAAAGCAAAGGGAATAATAATAATTTAAAAAAAAAAGGCCCGGCCAGTGTGGCTCAGTGGTATGAACCAGGAGGTCACAGTTCGATTCCCAGTCAGGGCACATGCCCAGGTTGCAGGTTCAATCCCCAGTAAGGGGTGTTCAGGAGGCAGCTGATCAATGATTCTCTCTCATCATTGATGCTTTTATCTCTCTTCCTCTCCCTTCCTCTCTGAAATCAATTAATTTTTTTTTTAAATATCAGCTCAGCCAGTGTTGCTCAGTGTGTAGAGCATCGGCCTGAGCACTGAGGGGGTCTCAGGTTTAATTCCTGGTCAAGGGCACGTGCCTGGGTTGCAGATTCCATCCCCCTCGGGAAGCAACCAATCCAGGTGTCTCTCTCACATTGATGTTTCTCTCCCTCTCTTTACCCCACCCACCCTCCCTCCCTTCCACCCTCTCTAAAAATCTATAGAGAAAATATCCTTGGGTGAGGATTAACAACAGCAACAAAGAGATGTTAACATTTGGGGATGCATTCCCAACGGGGTGCAGTCACCCTTAAGGTGCTATAAATGGGTTCTTGGAGGGGAGGGAATGGGGAAAAATAACTTGTTCTTTTTATGTATAAAGCACATACGTACATACAGTCCATAAGCAGTATATACATAGTGTATCTGTTGTCATGGGCTAAATAGTGCCCCCCACCCCTTCACATGTTGAAACCTGACTCCCAGGATGTCAGAATTGGCTGTATTTGGCCATGGGGTCTTTATTCCCTCTTTGCCCTTGAGACTTTAAATTGCAGTTCATGGCAATGGGTCCAGGACCCCATCCCCCTCCTAGCATTTCCAGACCCTCTCTCACCCTGCATGGTCCAGGGGACCCTCCTCCCTCGTGGTGGATGTCAGCGGTCCCCTCCGCGCACCTCATTCACCCAGGCCTGTGGTGCCTGGCTCATGATCTTCCCTTTCTGTCTTTTTCTTTTTTTTTTTTTAAGGGGAATCTAATCACCTTTTTTTAAAATAAAAAAATAAAAGTAAAAACCCAGACTCAACGAAATGTTTTATTGATTTGAGAGAGAGGGGACTGGGAAGAGAAAGAAACAGCCGTGTAAGAGAGAAACATCCATCGGTTGCCTCCCCTACGCGCCTCAACCGGGGTAGAACCGGCAACCGAGGTGTGTGCCCTGACCCCGGACCGAGGCTCCAGCCAGAGGCTCCACCAACGAGCCACCCCGCGGGGGCTCATAATCTTCCCTTTCACTGTTCAAACCACCGAAACGCACTTTCTCCAAGAGAGGCCCAGAGGACTTGCTCGCGGGGAAGCGGGGAGGCTGGTGAGCTCGGGGCCAGCTGCTTCGCATTCGGTTGCAGGCGTGTGTGGACGTGACCGAGCGGACGCTGGGTGCCCCTAGGCACAATGCTGGTGGTGAAGCAGGGGCTCCCTCTGCCACGTGGCCAGGGAGCCAGGTCACCCGCTGAGGGGGGCTGTCCTGGACAGTGTGGGGTGTTGAGCAGCACCCCTGACCCCCATCACCCGATGCCAGGAGCACCCCTCAGTCATGGCAACCACAGATGCCCCCAGGCATGGCCCAGGGTCCCCGGGGGGTTAGGGTCACCCTCACTTGCAAACACCTGGTCTCGCCCAAGAAAGGAGCTCGAGAGAGTCCCCCTCTGCCTTTGAGCGTAGATGGTTTCCTCCACGTCCCTTTGATGTTCGACCTCCGGGGCCTCACTCACTCCCGAGCAGTTTGCCCCCGCGGGTCCGGACTCCGGTCTTTTTCTCCGGCCAGTTAACTCCCGCCGCCCCCGCAGCAGCACCGGTACGCGCGCCCAGGCACTGCGCCTGCGCACCACAGGTCCACACGCCAGCCCCTCTGTGAGCAGTGATTGAGTCACAGCGCCCTCTCCTGGGCGGAGATATCTACGCCTGTGGCTGCGCACATCCACCGCCCCCAGCTCAAGCACCTCCTGTGCTTAAATAAGGGAGAAAACACAATGTATTTATTGAGAAACACTGGTCACCTGCCTCCCGAAGGCGCCCCCACCGGGAATCAAACCGACAGTCTGGGCATGTGACCTGACCCGAATGGAAACCTTCACCCATTTGGTGCCACTCCAACCAGGCGAGCCACACCGGCCAGGGCAAAACACAATATATTTAGCAAGATGCCTGAGATATAAAGATTTGCCATTAAAACAATAATCATTATTATTACAATTTATTTGAAAGTTATCAAAAGGTGTAATCCATGTCGGTAAATTGTTTTAATGGTTTTATTAATATATTAATCTATGTTAATATTCTGTTAAAATAATAAAACTACCATGATTGGTTTATTAATATATTATATATTACTAATTATACTAATATTGTATCATTAAATATAATATATAATAAAATGTAATCATCTAATAAGATAAAATAATTTATTGATAAATTATATAAATATATAATAATTACATATTATTGTCATTGAGCCAAACCATGATGTGTTCTCTCCATTTTTCTCTTGCTTTTTCTCTATAGGGATGGGCAACGGTAGGTTTATAGTTGTATGTGAAAGTTTATTCTTGTACTATTATTAATTATTGTATTATTTATTTGTATTAGAGCTGTAAACCTACTGTTGCCAACCCCTGTATGCACAGTTTTGTATATGCAGTAGCTCAAGCCCTCTGCTGCATGTTTTCTAGTAGAGAAGAAATGGGGTCCCTCTGAAAATTGGGAGATGCTGACAATGCTTCCTCCATCATAACAGATGATCTCTTGGCATTTGACGGTGCTTTATATGAGATATAATTATAAACATGATTGTGACTTTGTCCTATGATCAACAGGTGCTCAGGCAGAATAGGTTAGGACCCTTTCTCAGTTACCTCTTACTTGTTACAAGCCTAGATTAGACATTTTGTCCTCAAGGGACTCTGGTTTAAACAGAATAAACATCAGGCAAAAGGCTCTGAAGGTTGGATGAATTTGTGTACCATATGGCGTAAGCCAACTCAATAATAAGCATAATGCGTGTTGTGGGATGAATGTCTGTGTTCCCCCCAAATTCATAACTTGAACTCCTAATCTCCCATGTGATTATATTAAAAGGGAGTTTTGGGGGATGTGATTAGATCATGAGGGTGGAGCCCCCGTGATGAGACTAATGCCCTCATATCATGGGCCCCAGAGAGCCCCTCTCCCGGTCCACTGTGTGAGGAGGACACTGTGAGAAGTCAGCTGTCTGCAACCTGGAAGAAGTTTCCCACCCGAACCTGACCATCTGGTACTCGGATTTCAGACTTCCAGCCTCCAGAATTGTGAGATACAAATTGTGTTGTTTAAGCCACCTAGTCTATGATAATTTGTTATAACAGCTCAAAGAGACTACAGTGTGTTGATTTTCCAACATAACTTTTTTTGGTCTGATTTTTCCAGTCCCAGCTCATGATGTGGAAGATGCACAGCACTGCCCAGGTTCCTCCTTCAGGACTAAAGGACCCATTTCCCTTCCTGGAAATGCTGCTCTCAGCCTTGCTCAAACAAGCATGATAGCAAAAAGATTTTTGCGCCCCTATGTTCATTGCAGCATTATTTACAATTGCCAAGATATGGGAGCAACCTAAGAATTCATCAATAGATGGTTGGATAAAGAATATGTAGCACATACGGGTGTCCCCCAAAAATGTATACATACTTTACCAGCTGATTCTATTACATTTTGAAAATGAAATGTATTTTAATAAACACTGCCTTTATAATTATTCATAGAATGTATACATTTTTGAAACACCCTGTATATACAATCAAATCCTATATAATAAAGAGCTATTATGCAAATTGACCCCCATGCCCTCACAAGATGGCCACCCCATATCATCATAAGATGGCTGCCCCACATCACAAGATGGCCACCACAAGATGGCTGCCCCCACATTGTCACAAGATGGCCAGCAGGGGAGGGCAGTTGGGGAGGACCAGGACTGCAGGGGAGGATAGTTGGGGGGGGGGGGGAGGGACCAGGCTTGCAGGGGAGGACAGTTGGGGCGACCGGGCCTGCAGGGAAGGGCAGTTGGGGGCGATCAGGCCAGCAGGGGAGGGCAGTTGGGGGCAATCGGGCTGGCAGGGGAGCAGTTAGGTGTCAATCTGGCTGGCAGGGGAGCGGTTAAGGGGTGATCAGACTGGCAGGCAGAAGCGGGTTAGGGGCAATCAGGCAGGTAGGCAGGTGAGTGGTTAGGATCCAGCAGTCCCAGATTGTGAGGGGGATGTTGGACTGCCGGTTTAGGACATCTGGCAGTCGGACATCCCCCAAGGGGTCCCAGACTGGAGAGGGTGCAGGCTGGGCTGAGGGACAACCCCTCCCCGCCAAGTGCATGAATTTCATGCACCAGGCCTCTAGTATTTTTATGTTCTTTATTGATTAAGGTATTACATATGTGTCCTTATCTCCCCATTACCCCCCCACCCCTCCATTCATGCCCTCACCCCCCTGGTGTCTGTGTCCATTGGTTATGGTTATATGCATGTATACAAGTCCTTTGGTTGATCTCTCCCCCTTACCCCCACCCTCTCCTACCTTCCCCCTGAGATTTGACTGTCTGATCGATGCTTCTCTGTCTCTGGATCTGTTTTTGTTCATCAGTTTATGTTGTTCATTATATTCCACAAATGAGTGAGATCATGTGATATTTATCTTTCCCTGAATGACTTATTTCGCTTTGCATAATGCTCTCCAGGTCCATCCATGCTGTTGCAAATGATAGGAATTCCTTCCTTTTTACAGCAGCATAGTATTCCATTGTGTAGATGTACCAGTTTTTTAATCCACTCATCTGCTGGTGGGCACTTAGGCTGTTTCCAAATCTTAGCTATTTATACAATCAAATATTACTTGGCCATAAAAAATAGTGAAATCGTACCATTTGTAACAACATGAATGGACCAAAAGGTATCATACTAAGTGAAATAAGTCAGACAGAGAAAGATAAATACCATATGATTTTGCTTATATGTGGAATCTAAAGAACAAAACAAACAAACAAAACAGAAACAGGCTCATAGATACAGAGAACAAACTGATGGTTGCAGGATGGGAGGGGTGTTAGGGGACTCGGTGAAAAAGGCAAAGGGATTAAGAAGTACAAATTGGCAATTACTAAATAGTCACAGGGAATTAGTCAATAATATTCTTTTTAAAAATATTTTTTTTTATTGATTTGAGAGAGGAAGGGAGAGGGAGAGAGAGATAGAAACATCCTGGGGGAAGGTCAATGGGGGAGAAAAAGGAGATAAATGTACTACTATATGTAATACTTTAAACAATAAAAAGAGAGAGAGAGAGAGAGAGAGAGAGAGAGAGAGAGAGAGAGAGAGAGAAACAATGATGAGAATCATTAATCGGCTGCCTCCTGCACGCCCCCTACTGGGGATCAAGCCTGCAGCCCTGGCATGTTCCCTTGACTGGAATCGAGCCTGGGACCGTTCAGTCCTCAGACTGATGCTTTATCCACTGGGCCAAACCAAACAGGTAGTCAGTAATATTCTAATAACTATGGTACCAGGTGGGTATGTACTTACCAGGGGATCACCTCTTATGTCATATAAATGTCTAATCACTATGCTGTATACTAGAAACTAATGTCATACTGAATGTCAACTGTAATTGGAAAAAATTAATTTCAAGAAAAGTAAAAATATAATAGTGTATTGAGGTTTCATAATGTAAGAGTAAAAGGCATGACAACAACAGCCTGAAGGCTAGGAGGGGAGGCATGGAAATGAAGTATTGTAAGGTTCATTTACACGGAGTCCGTAACAACACATGAAGGTAGACGGTGACAAGTTACATGTATGCTAGTCTCCATTACATAATCTCTAATGTAGCTAACAAACTAGATAACAAACGTAAGAGTCATAGCTAATAAATCAACAAGGAAATAGAATCATAAAATATACTCGGTTACTCCAAAGAAAGGCAGAAAAGGAGGAAAACGGGAGTGAATAGAATACAAACTTAACCCTACTAAAAATCACATCAAATGTTTCATTTCGTTTAATTTTGCGTAAATTTTAAAAATATTTATGTACACCAAAGAGAGAGAGAGAGAGAGAGAGAGAGAGAGAGAGAGAGAGAGAGAGAGAAGGGGAGTGGTAAGAATCTGAACTAAAGCAACAGCCAAGGTCTTGAAGACATTCCCCTACATTTGTTTCTAAAGCTCCAGTGTTTTGCCTTTCACGTTTAGATGTACGACCCACTGAAATGGCTTTTTGTGTACATGGTGTGAGGCCGGGCTCCAGGGTCAGTGTTTTCCATGGACAGGGCTATTCGCTGAAGAGGTCATTCCGCACCATTTGCAGTGATGCCTTTGGTGAAATCTTCCACGTGTGGGTCCGTTTCTGAGCATCTGTTTCTTTTGCCCCATCCTTGCACCAAAACCATGCTTGCTTGCTTACTGCAGCTTTCCAAAAGTCTGGCTGTCTAATAATGTTTGTCCTCCAAATGTACTGTTATTCAAGATAGTCTTGGCTATTCTAGCTTCTGGGTATTTTAACATAAATTTTAGAATCATCTAGTCAATTTCTACCAAAAAAAAAAAGTATGCTGAGGTTTTCACTGGGGTTGCACTGAAGATATAGGTTCATTTGGGGAGGAGCGGACACCTTATGACCCTTCCAGCTCCATGAGCACATTCCCTCCCTCCATTCACTCACCTTTTCTTCGATTTCCTGCAACAATATTTTGAGTTTCAATGTAGAGCAGCTGTACATCTCTTGTCCAACGTATTCCCAGGTGTTTGATGCTTTTGACGGTGCTATAAATGGTATCTTTTTAAAAATATATATATTTTATTGATTTTTTACAGAGAGGAAGGGAGAGGGATAGAGAGTCAGAAATATCGATGAGAGAGAAACATTGATCAGCTGCCTCCTGCACACCCCCTACTGGGGATGTACCCGCAACCAAGGTACATGCCCTTGACCGGAATCGAACGTGGGACCCTTCAGTCCGCAGGCCGATGCTCTATCCACTGAGCCAAACCGGTTAGGGCTAAATGGTATCTTTTAAACATATAAATATTTCCTTTCCTAAGTACTTACAGCTAATATATAGAAACTAGAGGCCCGATGCACAAAATTTGTGCAAGGGGCTCGGCCCCCGTCGCTGCGGCGGCTGCCTCGGCCCCCGCTGCCACGTCGGCCGCCTCTGCCTTGGCCCCTGCCGCGGCGGCTGGGGGCCTCTGCTGCCTCTGCCTCTTCTGCCTCAGCCACTGCCTGCCGCAGCTTCATCCGGAAGGACATCCAGATGGACGCCCGGTCTAATTAGCATATTACGCTTTTATTATTATAGATGGGTAAGAGTGTTGGACACTTCACCAAAAAGACATGGATGGCAAATAAACACACGAGAATTTGCTCAACATCACTTGTCATTAGGAAAAGGCAAAGCAAGCCCACAATGAGAGCTTACTTCCCATCTATTACAGCAGCTCAAATCCACGTGCAGAATCTACCCAAGAAAGGCGACAGCGTGTGGCCACCCAAAGGTCCACAACAATTTTATCCATAATAGTCCCAAGCTGCAACCAGCCCCAAGGCAACCCAGATGAGTGAATAAACACACATATCTGTGTAAGTCACCAAAAAAAGAAATCCACATGAACGCATCTCAGAATAATTATCCCCAGCACAAGAAGCCAGACCAAATCAATAAGAGGCCACCCTGTGTGATTTCATTTCTATAAAGACAGAAAATTCAAATAAGTCTATAGAGACCTGGGTGAAGGGGTGCTTGGGGGAAGGGGACTGCAGACAGGCACGGGGAAACTGGGGGTGACACGCATATCACCCTAATTGTGCTGAAGGTTCCATGAGTACTAGTATACAGAATGTCAAAGCTTATCGCATTGTCTCTGTTAAGAATGTCATTTATCTTATGGAGAATTTACTTCCATACGGCTATTTAAAAACATCTGCATCCCCCCTTCCAGACCTGACCACGGTCCTGAGATCATTTGGCTCGCCCTAGATGAGAAGTCAGGAGTCCGGGCTCCCAGCCCGGCCACGTTTCTGATTGCCACAGTCTGGGTGAGTCCTGCCCCTCGGTCCCCTCTCCCGCTGTCTCCCCTGGCTGAGGGGAGGGGAGGGCGGTCTGCTAGGTCCCTCCCAGACCAGAACAGACACAACTCTCCCAGGTACTCCTGCACTGCCCCTCCAGCCCTGATTACCTCACCATTGCAGATCTGAGAGACAGCCACGGGGGAGGGAGGAGGATTAAAGGGGGGAATGGGGAGGTTTAAAAGGCTCCAAGAGGGCAGTCTGCCCTGACAAGTCCAGCTTCAGCTTCTGCCTATCTCACAGCAGGGACAAGGTCAAGGACAGAACTCTGGGTTGCTTACTTACTGCCACTCAGTCTTAAGCACCAACGGGAATTCATTTGGCTCCTAACGGTGACCTTCGGGGGTCGAGATCAGGCAGATGCACGGATGGCATCCTGGGGAGGCCCCTCACCGCTCTAGTTTCCTCCGGGCTGCTGGCCTCACTCTTCGAGTGGCTGTGTTTGCCCAACAGCTTATGTTTACCCAGCTTCACACTTATGTTTCAGCAAGTCACCGTCCCAACAGCCCAGCCCTAGTGCACTGTTTGTCCACCCATGAACTAACTGAACTCTGTGGGCGGGAAATGGCCCGCACCGAGGAGGTGGCCTTACCCTGGACAAGTAATCTCAGGTGGGCTGTGGGCCCTGGCCTCATGGGCTGCAGAGGGCGGGACGGAAGGCCCACAGGAAGACTGGAATGTGAGGATGAGAGAATGGCATTGGCCTGTGACCCGGCACAGCTACGGTGAACTTGGCGCCCTGGAAGCCATGAGGGCCCCGTCCGTGCTGGCAGCCCACCCAGGGCCACACTCACCCAACAGTCCCCTCTGAGACTTGAACCCAGACCCCCTGCTGCCCAGGTCAGGCTGGACCCCCTGACAATATCAGGGTTGAACGCAAATGTCACGAGGTGCCTTTGTTTGTGCAGGGACAGAGCCGTCCTCACCGGGAAGGCCCTGCAGAGCCATCCCTTGCTGGCTGCTGGCTCCGGCAGGCACTGTGGGGTGAGGACACGTGAAAGGAGTGGATGCCGGCCCTGATCCTGAGCTGGCCCACCTGAGACGGCCTGCGGGGAGGAGGAAGATGAAATGGTGTGTGCAGACCCCAAGTGCTGGCACACCTGCTGAGTCCCACTGGCACCACCTGCCCCTTTCAGGGGTGAAAGGAGGGAAGCTATTCGAGGGCACCAGCGTCCTGAGTGCGACAGGGCTGGAGAGAACCTGCTGAAGGATCAAAGCTGAGTGGACATGAGGGCCGGCGTGCGGGCGGGACTGGCATGGAGGGGGCAGAGATGGGAGGCCAGCAGCCTTAATACCTGATCCCCTGGAGCAGCGACTTTCAACCCTCCTCATCTCATGGCACACATAAACTAACTACGAAAATTCGAAAATTCGCGGCACGCCAAAATTGTTTTGCTGATCTGACAAAAAAAAGATGTAATTTTGTTTCATTCACACTGGATGGCTATTGTGTTGGCTGCTGCATTTTTTAATTTGACAATCTAAGGGAAAAGAGGTGAGTGTCCCAACTAAATAGTCAGGTACTGCATGTTTAAAAACTCCTGTGGCACACCAGTTGGAGATTGCTGCCCTGTTGGTTGAAGGCCATCCACCAGGGCTACTCGGGTGCCTTGCCCCTTTGCGCTCAGGTTTCATCAGACCCCAACCAGCAAGTCTGTATAAAAATGTTACAAACATCTCCAAACACAAAAGCTCAGGCCTTTTACTTTTTAAATCCTCACCCGAGGTCACGTTCATTGGTTATTTTAGAGAAAGCAACATCAATCTGTTGCCTCCTGCACACACCCCAACTGGGGCTGGGGTATTAAACCCGAAACCTCGGTCTGTGCCCTGGCCGGGAATCACGCCCACAACCCTTTACAGGGACAATGCTCCAACCAAGTCACCCTGGCCCGGGCTTTCTAAATGTTCCAGGTAACCTCCACCTTCCCGGCACAGCCCTCTTGGCCACACGGTGCTACCAGCTCTGGACAAGCCCAGCCAGAACACTTGTCCCATTGCCCCAGAGTTTAAGACACAGATGTGGGTTCAGGGAGCTCTGTGCTAGTTCTACATAAGGGGGGACCCCACAGCAGGGCTGGTGAGGGCGGTCGGGTGAGGGGCAGGCAGCTGTCCCCACTAACAACAGGCCACCTGGGCCTTGGGGGGAAGGGTCAGGGTGCTGCCTGACCCCTCGCTCCACTGACTGGTCCTCTTTGCAGAGGGTGGGTGGGGCGGGGGGGGGGGGGCAAAAACTGGAGGGAGCAATTCAGCGGCAAAAGGCAGGACTCCCACCGAAACTGGTTTGGCTCAGTGGATGGAGCGTCGGCCTGCGGACTGAGGGGTCCCGGGTTCGATTCCGGTCAGGGGCATGTGCCTTGGTTGCGGGCGCATCCCCGGTGGGGGGTGTGCAGGAGGCAGCTGATCGATGTTTCTCTCTCATCGATGTTTCTGACTCTCTATCCCTCTCCCTTCCTCTCTGTAAAAAATCAATAAAATATATTTAAAAAATAAAAATAAAAATAAATAAATGTCTGAAAAAAAAAAAAAAAGGCAGGACCCCTTAGTCCAGGGAAGGAAATGGACTTTTCAGATCAGATGAAGAGGGGACAGCCACCCATCCTGCTCAGTGATGAAGGACCCTTTCCAAATTCCCACTGCAACCCAAATGACCACTAGGGCATTTCTGAAGAACTACTGGAGAGCCCAGGAGGCCATCCTTCCTCGTGGTCCAGACGTGGCCACGTTGCTAATGGCCAGACTGAGTGGCAAGTGGGACAGGGCACACCTGCCTTTCAGTCCTCAGGGTCATGTGGACACGAAAGGGCTTCTAGCAGCTGTGTCCTAACAGAGACCAGCTCCTGTCAAACTGCAAACCCGCACTGGCCACCGGGCCAGAAAAGAAGTCCAGCACGGACTTACCACGGGCCGAGGGCAGACGGCGGCTGCTGCGCACAGGTGGGCAGCCTCCGCCCCACATTGCCCAGCGCTGCACGGGGACCAGGATTTTCCCAGAATCGTGCTAGGTGAGAGGTTGGCAGGAAAAACACCTCTTGGTGCGCGACCCTGGCACCCCAGCTCCACACTCCCCCCCGCCCTGCTGCAGTCACTCCAGCAGCTCAGCGGTCTCCCAGTGACCCACACGGGTCACAATCCAGAATGCTCCACACAGACAGCCGCCTGCAACTGCCCATGTCCCCCAGGGCTGATCGCCAGGTCAGGGCTCAATGGGAACTCCTCCTAGGGACCAACGGCGATCACGTGTGAAAACCAACGTTCCACTCTTCTGTGGCAGAAAGGACAGGCATCAGAGAACGGACCAGCAGTCTCTTTTTTTCCTTTTTTTTAATGGATGAATTTCAAAGAACCCATTCCTTTCCTAAGACAAATTACCAGGAAGGGGCTATATTAGTGCAACAAAGAGGAAGGCTTGACCAGACACGAGCGCTCCCCAGACATCTTGAGGACAAGCTCTCTTCAGCCCAGGCTGGCCACTGAGTGGGGGTCATGGACACTGGCTATGAGAAATGACCAGAGAGAATGGCCTCTCTCCCACCCTCCCTGGGACGCTGAGGTGGAGGCCACCGTCTCCCACCCTGTTTCCAGGCTGGGAGCTAAGGCACCAGGGCAGGGGGAGCTAGAGCCCCCATCCAGGACTGGCAGGACCCCCCGGGCGCATCAGCAGGCCAGCAGCTCGCTGCCCTCCACCTGCAGGCCTTTGCTCAGGAGAAAGGCGTCCTGCTTGGGGTCACGACCCAGGAAGAGCTTCAGCATGATGCTGGCGTCCTTGGAGCCACCCGGTCTCAGGATGCAGCTTCTGTAGTCCAAGCCGACCTGCAGGGGGGAAGAGGGGCGGGGCTGGTCGCGAGTCCTCCAGCATCCCGCCCCGGCTCCCAGGGGACCTATGGGCGCCCACATCAACATCACGAGGGAGTGTGTGCTGACACTTTGATGGGGATCTCAGAACGAGTGTGCAAGTGTGTGTGTAAGACTGCATGTGCACACACGTGTGCATGCAGGAACCCTGTCCTTCAGGATAGGAGTGGCGGAGCCTCTGCTGTGACGACACAGAGGGCTGGAAGACTGGCCGAGCCCCCAGCCCTAGAGGGTCGCAGGGGGAGCCCCGAAGAGCCAAAGGCGGCCCACTCTGCCCGGTGGCCTGCCTGCCAGGGCCGGCTGCACAGGCTCGCGGGCCCAAGGCCAAGGACAACTGCTCTTGGTCCTCGGCCGCGGGGAGCATCAGCGGAAGCCCCTCACCTTGCCATTGAGGACGCCCTCCTGCTTGAAGCGTGTGTGGAACATGTCCATGGAGTACACCTCGCTCCACAGGTAGCCGTAGTACTGGGCGTCGTAGCCGCCCGCCAGGTGGCCGAAGGTCGCAGGCATGTTGGTCCCTGGGAAGACACATGAGGCTATTGCTGTGCCCTGGGCTGGTCCCCGACTCGCCCTAGTAAGAGGGGGTTTCAGGGCAGCCACACCTGGATACTCGCACCTGGGAGGGGGAACTGCCCTGGCACTTCCAGAAAGCAGGGCCAGGTGACTTGGCCAGAGGGCTCACCTGCAAGCTGCCACCGCCCAGGGTTCAATGTTGGGAGACCCTGGGATAAGTCGAGGCTCGCCCACACAACAGAGAACATGTGTCGAGTAAAACACTTTTGAAGGGTTTTTAAATGCTCAAGAAACAGTAAACCAATGAAACACTATCTACATTAAATCTCAATTACCTTCATGTATGTTTACTGAGTGTGCTGATATGTACATATGTACAAGGACACACAGGCACACGGAGGATACACATCAAAACCTTGTCTACTGCCCTAACCAGTTTGGCTCAGTGGATAGAGCGTCAGCCTGCGGACTGAAGGGTCCCAGGTTCGATTCCGGTCAAGGGCATGTACCTTGGTTGCGGGCACATCCCCAGTGGGGGGTGTGCAGGAGGCAGCTGATGGATGTTTCTCTCTCATTGATGTTTCTAACTCTCTATTCCTCTCCCTTCCTCTCTGTAAAAAATCAATAAAATATATTTTAAAAAACTCAAAAAACAAAACAAAAAACACCTTGTCTACTGTCACCCCCAGGGTATGAGATCACTCGTATTGTCTGCACCTCCCAGGCTTTTCACAAGCCATGTGTGGGAGGTCGCCCCGAGGGAGCGCAGGAAGGCACTGTGGACGTGGAAGGGACACATAACCAGGGAGGAAGGATGGAGTCACTCACACCAACTGCCCATCAGGCTCCACACTGGAGCCAAGGACCCAGGAACGCAAAGCAGAGGGGAGGCCATGGGCCGCTTGCTTCACTCGGGTCAGCTGGACCTATAAACTGTCCCCACTCCCTTCATGCAGTGCTAGGTCTTTTCTGACCCAGAGGACAGAGACCCCCTAACCTCTAAGGTGGGCCAGGCCCACGGGCAGCTACCTGGTGTGGCTGGGACCCCAAGGATCTCCTGGCAGAGGCGGGAATACTCGTCGGCTGGCTCGGCGGCCTTCTGTGTGTGCAGGGCCTGGTCCACCTTGGCCAGGACGATCTGGCGCAGGTTGAAGAGACCTAGTCAGGAGGAAGGAGGTGGGAGGCTGGCACCGTGCTCTGCCCAGCCCTCCAGTCGGGGCTGCCCAGAAATCCCCGCGGGCATACCCGGGCCTCGCAGGCTGCAGCCTGGGCATCAAGAACTCCCCTTTTCTCCCTGGCCTCGGGGCTGAAGGATGGGGACTACAGGTGGTCCCAGGGCTGGCCGGGGCCTCAGAGGCGGGGCGCATTAGGACACACCTGTGTTGGCCTGCCGGGACTTGATGAGCTTCTCGAGCAGCTCCTGGGGGATGGCGCTGCCCGTCCTGTAATGCTGCGACATGCGGAGCAGGGGCTCCTTCTCCCAGACCCAGTTCTCCAGCATCTGAGAAGGCGCCTCCACAAAGTCCCGCTCCACATGCGTCCCGCTGAACATGGCAAACTCCGCCTGTGGGATGAGGCAGAGAGCCCGGAATGCCATACCCTGCTTGGCCCGCTCCCATCCACCTGGCTTATCCGGGCACACAGGTACACGGCACACGTGGGTGGGTGGATAACATCGTAGGCGGGCTTTTCCTCTCCCCACACTGTGAGGCGTGGCCGAGGATGGGGACTACCGAGTTTCCCCGAGCAGCTGCTGGCTGACCTGTCTCAGCCAGGGACACGGGGAGGCAGAGAGCACCCATGTTCCCTGCTGGTCACCCAGCTTCCCTCCCACCCACGAAGCCAACACTCTCAAAAAGCCTGTACCCCAAAAGGCCAAAGCCTGGGAACAGTGGAATCTGATGATAGATGTTGGAAGGTACACTGTATTTTTGTCCACTTTTTGTGTGTCTGAAATTTTTCCTGAAAAATAGCACTTGATCCAGTGCAGCCAAAACCTGGGTCTGGCAGCTAATCAGCCAAACAAGCTGCTGAGAGATTTAACCAGTTAAGTGCCACGATATTTTGAATTTAATTAAAAAAGGTCCGCCGCTTGTGTCTATACACGCTTATGTCAGGTAACTGGCTAAGGAGCCCTATCCCGGCCCTCGGTGAGGCAGGGAACCTGGGAGAGGAGAACACATGGTCATCTTCATAGTGGTCCATTCACACACGGAGCATTACTCCGCCACGAAAAGGAGCGAGGCACTGACACTCACTACAACATGGATGGACCTTGAACACATGATGCTCAATGAGAGAAGCCAGACGCACATGACCACATAGTGTGTGAGTCCATCAATGTGGTATGTCTCGAACAGGCACATCCAGAGAGGGAGAATGGATTAATGGTTGCCAGGGGCTGGGGAGGGCGTGGACAGAGTGGGGAGTGACCGCTAATGGGCAAGGAGGATCTTTTGGGGGTGATGGAATATTATAGAACTGGACAGTGATGATGGCTGCACAGCTTGGTGAATTGACTAAAAATCACTGAGCACCCAGTTCCCACACACTCCCATTTAGCCCCAAAGCACACTTTTGCTATCAGGAGAAAGGGATGACTGTGTGAGAGGGGCCAGAAGACAAATGCCATGCGCATAGCTGGGTCCCGTGACCTGGACACCAGGCTGGGGGCCCAGAATACCCAGGTAAGTCCTGTCTCTGCCACTGAGGGCCTCTATGGGGAAGTTGCTTCAACTCCCTAAGGCTCCATGTCTGCCCCTTGCCCTCCTCACTGGGCTCAGTGGGTGTGCACTGCATCCAGAGCCACCTCTCACTGGGCTCAGTGAGTGTGCACTGCATCTAGAGCCGGCTCTCACTGGGCTCAGTGGGTGTGCACTGCATCCAGAGCCGGCTCTCACTGGGCTCAGTGAGTGTGCACTGCATCCAGAGCCGGCTCTCACTGGGCTCAGTGAGTGTGCACTGCATCCAGAGCCGGCTCTCACTGGGCTCAGTGGGTGTGCACTGCATCCAGAGCCGGCTCTCACTGGGCTCAGTGGGTGTGCACTGCATCCAGAGCCGGCTCTCACTGGGCTCAGTGAGTGTGCACTGCATCCAGAGCCAGCTCTCACTGGGCTCAGTGAGTGTGCACTGAATCCAGAGCCGGCTCTCACTGGGCTCAGTGGGTGTGCACTGAATCCGGAGCCGGCTCTGTGTCTGGGTCCTGCAGCATGTGCTCTGGCTATCGTTGCTGGCTTTCACAGGATCATGCAATGTTCCTTAATGTGAGCTAGCAGGTGATAAGGCTGGCATGAACACTACACTAAGCATGTTACATATGTATACTATCTTCACTAACCTAACAGTTCTCTGACAGCTATTATGGGCTGACTGTGTCTCTCCAAAATTCATATACTGGAATCCTGACCTTCAAGACCTCAGAATATGACTATGCTTGGAGATGGGATCTTTAAGAGGTGGTTAAATGAGGTCACTAGGATAGGCCCTAATCCAATATGACCACTGTCTTATAAGACAAAATCAGGACACAGACACATTCAGAGGGACAATCATGTGAAGACATGTGGAAAAGCTGGCCTCTACACACCAAGGAGAGAGAGCTCACCAACCCTGCCCACACACTGACCTCGGACTTCTAGCCTCCGCACCAGGACATCAGACATTTCTGTTGTTTAAGCCACCCGTGGGGCTTTGTGATGGAAATGAACACAACAGGGTATTACCCTCTCCGTGGTAATGCCACATGAAGACTCCAACACGGAGAAAACCGCCTCTAGAGACCCACTAACCACCAGGCGCAGATGGGGCACCCCTGCCCTTCTTCCCTGCCAGCCCCTGACCCCACCCCCCCAGCCAGCCCCTGGCCCACACCCACCTGAGAGCAGAGCTGGTGCATCACGTGCCCAAACTCATGGAAGTAGGTCTCCACCTCATCATGCTGCAGCAAGGAGGGGGCATCCGGGGTGGGCTTGGTGAAGTTGGCCACCATGGCCGCGACGGCGATCTGGCGGCTCCCGTCCTGTCGCAGACAGCCGGGCTGCAGGCCAAAGCAGGCTGCGTGCCCATACTTGCCTTCCCTGGGGATCATGGGGGGGAGGGAGAGGGCAGGGTCAGGCCTGGCTGGGGGTCTGCTCTGCTTGCTACCTAGCCCAGAGGGGTAGTAACCCCAGGCTGGTCCCCAATTCTGCCACTCCCTGACCCTGCATCCCTCCATCAACCCACCTGCCAGCTGAGGCTAACAGACACACCGAAGGGCTCCCAGCAGAGGAGGGAGTGCACACATCCCCAGAGGTATGAACACTCCTGGCCCCCGACCCTTCCCCCCTAGCCCACACGCACCGGGGGTAGAGGTCCAGGTAGAATTTCCCGATGACCGTTCCCGAGGCCGTGTCCCTCACTGAGTACAGCTTCACGTCTTCGTGCCACACAGCGGCGTGCTCCTCCAGGTCAAAGGTCAGCCCCAGCAGCTCCTGGTAGATGCCCAGCAGCCCCTTGGTGACCACCTGCATGGGGAAGTACTCCTTGAGCAGGTTCTGGTCCACGCTGTAGCACGTCTCCTCCACCTGGTTCATGTAGTAGCGCATGTCCCAGGCATTGATCCGCCCATCGAAGTCCAGGCCCCGCTTCTCACACTCGGCCTTCTTCAGCTCCAGGATCACCGCCCGCTCCTGCTCCCCAAGGGGCTTCAGCTTCTGGGCCAGCTCGTCTGGGGGTACAGAGGGGAAAGGCAAGGCTACTCCCTGCAGCGGGCACCGAAGCTGCCCATTCTCACCCCACCACGGCCAGCTCCCAACTTGCTGGCCTTGGCTTTCTCCAGCTGTCCGGGCCCTGGCGCCCCACGTGGGAAGGATGGGCCGGAGACAAAAGCTTGACTGAGGCCAGCACCCTATCAGCCACAGCAGCCCCAGGAGAGAGCAGAGGTCTCGCTTTCACAGGGGGAAACAACAGCCACACGTGAGCCGCTTATCCAGAGCCTCACACCCCGAAGGGCAGAGCAGGGCCAGCTGCAGGCCTCGCCTCAGAGCCCCAGTGCTCAGCCGTGAGATTAGGACCCCTCAGGTCAAATACAGGGGTCAGAGGAGTCAGTGGGACGCCCACCGCAGGGTGGACAGGATGGGCTCTCAGAAGCACCATTTCGTCACAGTCAAGAACAGCACACGGGCGGCGGGGGAAGGCCGGTTACCTAGGAAAGTGGCCACCGTCTGGCTGGTCTTGGCCATGTTCATCTCCAGGACGTAGTCGGCGTGCGTGCTGAAGCCCAGCAGGCTGGACTTCTGGGCCCGCAGGGTCACCAGCTCCCTGAGGATGGCACAGTTCTCCTGGAACCAACAGGTGAGCGGGCCTGTGGGTGCCGCTCCCGCCTGTGGGGGTCCCAGGCCAGCCCCCTGCTTCCCTAACGGGTCTCAGCAGCTGCAGGGCTTCTCGGGCCCTGGCTGGCTCAGCTCCGCCCCGGCTTTCCCTCCCTCCTGCCCTCGGCCTGGCTCTCTACAGACTCGTTTCTGTCCTGGCACACGAGCTATGGGCCCTCGGCTCCTTTTGGAAACACGAAGGGTGTGAACCATGAAGGGTTCTGAAGCCGAGTGGAAATGTGGGGCCGGGCCCTCCAGGACGGCCTCCAGGAGGCGCTGTGCCCCCCACCAAGGGCCTGGTCCAGGGCTCAAGGCTGCACCACATCTCTACCGGCACCTCTGGGCAGCCAACCCAGCCAACCCAGCTCATGGGCCAACACAAAATGAAACCTGTCTGATTCACTTGCAAGGAGAGAAGTCCGTTCAGAACAGAATCCTCCCACTGGCACGGTTGGTACACAGCAAAATAAATTACGACTGGGAAGTTGAGTGGAGAGCTTCCAGTCACATGAGGGGACTCAAGGCTGGTGGCCAGTATTGTCAGTCAGCATGCCATGTCCCCTGGGACCTGGAACTCTGCCTATCCCGCCCCCTCCCCTCCTCGCTCTGCCTCTCAGGTCAAGTCTGGGGGCCAGGATGGGAATGAAAACAAGGGGGTGCTAACCCCTATCCAGTCCTGAGCTGGCAACACTCTAAATTAGGTGGGAACATGGGGGACAGCTGAAGAAAAGAGGGCATCGGTGAGAGAAGCCAGGTATTTATGTGGGAGCAGATACACGACAGAAGCAGGATGAGCTCGGGACAGACGCTCTAACCCCTGCTCTGAGCAGACAGAACAGGCCCAGTGCCTCCCAGTTCAGACACGACTGTTCCAAGGCAGAGCCCTGAGGCGGATCCCCACAGCCAGGCCCTGGCACTGCCTTCTCACCTCCTTGCATCGACAATTGAAGGCTTCCTCCACCTTCCTTCTGGTCTCAGGTACATGACATTTCTTCAGGAGAGGAAAATAGTGAGGGTACTTGAGGGTGACTTTGAACTTCTCATCCTCAGTCTTTTCCAGAGAGTTCAGGAAGTCCTCAGGAAGCCCTCCTGTGAACCAAATTGGGGGGGGGGGGCTTTTAAAGACCCGTGCAGACACGGTGGGAGGGCTGAGCTAGGAATGGGACCCAGCAGCCCTGACTATGCCCCCTCTAGGCAGCAACACCCCCTTCCCAGTGGCCTACACTGCTGCGACAGCCCCACTCCTGACCTGTCCTTCCATGTCAGAGAACTGGGTGCAAGGCCCTTGGCTGGGCACCTGCAGGGTTCCCACCTCACGAGAAAGGACGGAATGAGCCTAGAACAGTGATGGCGAACCTATGACACGCGTGTCAGCACTGACACGTGTAGCCATTTCTGATGACACGCGGCCACTGAGGCGGCCGCATGCCGAGGATGAAACATTTGCTGCTCCTGAGGATGAAACATTTGTGAAATAATGTTTTTTCCTCAAAGTGACACACTACCCGAGTTATGCTCAGTTTTTTGGCGAAATCTGACACACCAAGCTCAAAAGGTTGCCCATCACTGGCCTAGAATATCTTGGGTCAAAAAGAAGGTGCTCATGCCCAGTTGTTGTAGCTCAGTGGTTGAGCACTGACCTATGAACCAGGTCAGGGCACATGCTCAGGTTTCGGGCTTGATCTCTAGTGTGGGGCATGCAGGAGAGAATCAATGATTCTCTCTCATCACTGATGTTTCTATCTCTCTATCCCTCTTCCTTCCTCTCTGTCTAAAAAAATCAATAAAACATATTATTAAAAAAAAAAAAGGTGCTTAAAGACTAACAGGGACATGGCATGCTTGAACTGGCCCCTTAAGGTCATACTAGGACAATCTTAGCATCAACATAAATAATGACAGCAGTAGACCATAATCCATTGAATAAAATAGGATCTACAGTCCACACTGATAGAGATAAATCAATCAATCAATGGGGGGTAAGGGAAAGCTCTGACTTATGAGAAAATCAACTAACAAATGTACAAAGATTGATGGAGTTAGAAAGTCACCCATGGGTGCTACAACTGACAACTGGTGGGTGGAAATGTGATGGGCAGTGGTCTCAAAGCTTCTCTTGAGAAATGATTGATCATGAAGGGAAAGCTGGTAATTTTACAATGGCAACATCTGGCAGACAATCACCTAATCAAGTAATTAAGGTTCATGGGCAGGGAGGGAGCAGTGGGGGGAGCGGAAAGGATACATATAGAAAGAGATACGTTGTCTGTATTTTGGTAAAATAACACCAAGTATCCCTTTTGCAAACAGAAAAAAATAAACAAGTGCCACAATCTTGCTCAGCCAGACCTGTAGACAGGCCAGACCCTGCCAAGCTGGCCAGACATGTCCCGGCCACTGCCACCGGCCCAAACCCGCGAGACATGGTCTCTGAGGCCAGGCAGGGCGAACAATCATCTGCTCCACATGCTGGGAGTCACGCTGCCCACACAGGAGGCCAGAGGCCAGTCTGACACAGCGAGGCCCTCAGGCTGGACAAACAGACAGCAGGGCAGTCCCGTGAACAGTGAGGTTGAGTAGATTTGTTCCTGAATTCCAGAGACCCGGGATTACCCTTTGGCCAGGACACACGGCGGCTTTCCTAAGTGCCAGGAGCCACATAGTGGGACTTGTTGTCCGGGACACAGGGGGGACTGAATGAGGATGAGGGGAGGCAGAGCGTAGTGGTGACCAGTCTGTAAGACCTTGTTCCGGGAACGCGTGTCCATGGGTCTCTGTGTAGTGCAGCCACCCTCAGTGAGGACTCTGCACCCTGGCCACCTCCAAGGCAAAGGCTACTGGACTCACAGAGCCGGATCTTACATAACATGACGCCACCCTGCACGACACACAGCTGGTTAGGATACACGGCCTCGTCAGAGGCTCTCACAGGCGGCAGCACCGCCACTGGCCTGGTTTTCAAAACTGTCAATGTTGGGCCCTGATCTGTTTGGCTCAGTGGATAGAGCATCGGCCTGCGGACTGAAGGGTCCCAGGTTCGATTCCGGTCAAGGGCATGTACTTTGGTTGCAGGCACATCCCCAGTGGGGAGTGTGTAGGGGGCAACTGAATCAATGTTTCTCTCTCATTGATGTTTCTGACTCTCTATCCCTCTCCCTCTCCATTCCTCTCTGTAAAAAATAAATAAAAATATATTTATAAAAAAGCAAAAACAGAAACAAAAAAAACCTGTCAATGTTGGGAAAGATGGGGGAAATGGCCAAAGGCTGAGGAACTGTTCGACAGGAAAGGGCCTGACAGGACACAAAGCTAAGCGGATCCCGGACGGGAGAGAGAGCACCCTGCAGAGAGCTGACGTGGGAACCTATCTGCACTCTGTTCGACGCTGTTTCCCGGGTGTGACATCTACACCGATGACGCAAGAGAACACCCTCTTCCTGCTGAAGCGCCACGAAGCCGACAAGTGACTCTCAGAGGTTCGGGAATAATACACGCACAAGCACCAGCAGCGGAGGGGAAGCAGAACCCCAGCGGAGGGGGGACCGGTGCAGTGCGCAGGGCTTTCCACAGCACCTGCTCCTAACTGTCCCAGAGGCGTGAAACTTTTCAAAATAAAATGTTCAGGAAAAGGGAAGTGGAGAAAAGAGTAAAAACTAGAAAGGACACCTAAGCCCCAACCCTTCAAAATTCCCACGTACAGCCCGGCTTGGGAACCACTGATTCAGTCTACCCCCTTCATTTTGTAAGGTTTTTAAAAATAAAAACAATAAAGAGGGCTGGGTGTGGACCTCAGACTCAGTGGCAAGGCTGAGACTGTGCTCCCACATCCTCGCCAGGCTCCTGCCACTGCTGCAGGACATCTCCCATCAGGGCCAGAATCTCGACAGACAGAACACGGCCCTCTCCAGGAAGGACCTAGAACCGCAGATTCCAAAACTCCGAGTGCTCCAAGTGAAAAACCCCCCTTTCCCAGGGTGGCAGGAAAAATGCTCAGCCTCCGAGGGAGGAGGCAGTGGTCCTGGAGGGTCTCCCCGAGACCATGCCCCTGAGGCTGGCTGTCCACATGGCTGCCTTCCCCACACAGCCCTCCACCTACCCAGCTCCTCTCGTGTAAAGGGCAGGAAGGTCGTGTCCTCGTTCAGGTTCTTATTGAAGTCAATGCACAGGAGACTCAGCTTCTTCTTGATGCCTTTGATTTTCTGAAAGAGAGAAGATGATGCCTTTGATTTTCTGAAAGAGAGAAGAGCCATGAGCGGGGAGCACTGCCATTAAGATAGCCTCAGGGTTGGGGCTCCCACCGACAGGAGAGGAGGCAGACAAGGTAGGAAAAACAGGAGGTTTTCAGCACAAGCACCTGTCTGCTGCGCTGAGCAACCTCATGACGCAGGGATTCGAGGGGTGTCCTCATTGGTTTGGGTCCCCAGCCAAGAGCCTTCTGGACCCTCCTACTGAGGAATTATCCCCAGAGTCCTCAGCCTAAGCTTTTGGACATCCTAACAGAGTTCAATGTTTGTCCTTTCTGGGTCCATCTGGTTTTTATTTATTTTTTAAATTATTTTTTAAAAATATATTTTATTGATTTTTTACAGAGAGGAAGAGAGAGGGATAGAGAGTTAGAAACATTGATGAGAGAGAAACATCCATCAGCTGCCTCCTGCACACCCCCCACTGGGGATGTGCCCTCAACCAAGGCACGTGCCCTTGACTGGAATTGAACCTGGGACTCTTCAGTCTGTAGGCTGACGCTCTATCCACTGAGCCAAACCAGTTAGGGCTCCATCTGGTTTTTAGAAACAGTTAAAAACTGACCCCTCTGGGTGAGGGAGTGACGCAGGGCACAAAGGAAGCGCCTGGGCCCAGGGTGTGAGTCCGCTGGAAACCCCAGGGCTGCCTGGCATGGGGAGAGAAGAGTGAACGAGGGTGAAGGCAGATGCCACCCTTATCAACCACAGGACTGGGAGCAGCCTCAGTTCCCAGCTGGGAAACAGGGACGCCTCTCTCTGTGACACTGTGACACAATAGGAAATGTGCATTTGGACGGCTCCGTTTCTGACAAGTGGCTCCTAAAACCCTTGGAATTTGCTAATTGAAAGAGGCCCAGGGGCACAAAAGTGACAGGAGCCCCTTGTAACCGCAGCTGAATCTATGTTAATGAGTCCACTTCCAAAAAGCCCCAGCATCACAGGATGGATCCAATTTTTAGTCCCACCTCATTCCCCACCTTCTGGGAGAGGGGAGGGGCTGGAGGTTGAAATGTTTCCAAGGGCCACTGATTTAATCAATCGTGCCGATGTAATGAAACCTCCCAAAGGGACGGGGCTCAGAAAGCTCCTGGGGTTGGTGAACACATGCAGATGGGAAGGGCGGGGGGGGGGATGGAAGCTCCAAGCCCTTCCCCTTACCTTGGCCTTTGCAACCCTTCTATCTGCTACTGCCGAGTCATAACCTTTTACACTAAACCAGTGATCCTGTGAGCAACGGGCCCTCTGAGTTCTGCCAGCCACTTTAGGAAGTTAACCTAATCTAAGGAGGGGTCGTGGGAACCTCCAATTTATATCACAGGTCTGAAGTCGGGGCCGTCCTGTGGGGCTGAACCTGACCCTGCGGAACCTGATGCCTTTCCTGGTAAACAGTGTCAGAACGGAGTTAACGTGTAGGACACCCAGCCGGTGTCAGAAAGTTCCTTCATGTGGGAGCCTCACACATCTGGCATCAGCAGGGAAGCGTGCTGTAGCACTGTACTGAGGGTGGAGGAGACACAGGAGCAATGAGCTTTTCCTTAATACCACTGCAGCCAACGCATGGGGACAACAATAAGGTGGGATGCAGGGAGGTGCCTCATTCAGCCTGCACTCTCTCCTTCACTGAGGGAGTCCTGTGACCCTGGGGAAGCGCCCAATGACCCTGGAGAACTGAGAGCAGGGCAGGTGCAAAGAGAGAGCTGCTCTAGACAGATCTCCCACCAGAGTTCAGGCAGCATTAGGCCAGAGGATGGGCCCTCAGATGGGCACGGGAAGGCATGCCCCCCCCCCCCCCGCACCCTCCCCCAGCTGGCACTCACTTCTTGAGTTTCCTCTGGCAGGTGGAGCCCATTCCTTCGGCCAAGCTTGATCAGTCGCTCCAGGTACCGCACTGCTTCTGGCCTCAGTGAGTCCTTTTGAACTTTTTCCTAGAATAAGAAATCAAAGTTCTATTTTCAGTGAAAAATCACGACAGTGCCAAAGGCTGAGAGGCAGCAGGGAGCCCGGCTCACTCAGATGTTGGTGAGGTCAGGTAAAATAGTGCAGCCACTCTGGAAGACAGTCTGGTGGTTTCTTAAAAAGAGAAATGTACAATGACCGTATGACTCAGCAACTGCCCTCCTGGGCATTTATCCCAGAGAATGAAGCCGTAAGTCCACACAGAACCTGCACCCAGATGCTTGCTCACTGGCATGGCACAGACTGAGACCAGCCCAGAGGGCATGCAGCAAGTGAGCGCTTCCAGAGGAACAGTGAGCGGGCAATACCCTGCTTCTGAGGTTGTCTTGGGTCCCACAAAATGATACATTGGGGAAAATCAGACAAAGTGTAGATGAGGCCTTTCTGAATCATTTCTCACAACTGCATGTGAACCTGTAATTGTCTCAATAAGAATTTCAATAAAAACACAACAATACAGCTTGTGCTTCCCCAGGCCTGCGCCTGCACAGGCACCAAAGCACACTGATCCCGAGGCCGACGTGTCAGCACATTTAAAGGGAATGAACGAGCCCTAGCCAGTGGATAGAGCGTTGGCCTGCGGACAAAAGGAACCTGGGTTCGATTCCGGTCAAGGGCACATACCTGGGTTACAGGCTCCTCCCTGGCCCAGGCCCTGGTCAGGTTGCCTGCAGGAGGCAACCAATCACTCTGTTTCTCTCACTAGACAGTTCTCTCTGTCTTGCCCTCTCTCTTCCACTCTCTCTAAAAAAAAAAAAATCAATGGAAAAATATCCTTGGGGGAGGATTAAAAAACACTAAAACACACACAAACACAAAAGGGAATGAATGAGCTGCATGAAGAGCGTGTGTAGTCCCCTCTACCAGCCCTCCGACATCAGAGTGAAGTCCCCACTCCTGCTGAGAGGAGCACCGGCTGGAGATGGAGCCCAGCCTCGTGCTGTGTCACCAGCACAGGTCACTCGAACCTGCTCCCCTCACGAGGGAGATGGGACATTATCTCTGAGTAACACCCATCAAGGTCAGCAAAGTGCAATGACATGGTGGATGTGGGAAAGGTGTAAGGAGTCCTAGGATTTTCATACTGTCTTTTTTTCATTCCTCTCCATTTGTCTGTCATTTTTAATTTATTTTTATTTTTAAAAATATATTTCTTTATTGATTTCAGAGAGGAAGGGAGAGGGAGAGATAGAAACATCAATGATGAGAGAGAATCATTGATTGGCTGCCTCCTGCATGCCCCCCTACTGGGGATCGAGCCCGCAACCCAGGTATGTGCCCCTGGTCGGAATTGAATCCAGGACCCCCCAGTCCGCAGGCCAACGCTCTATCCACTGAGCCAAACCAGCTAGGGCTGTCTGTCGTTTTTTGAATGATTTTTTAAATTGTGGCATATAGACATAAAATTTACCACTTTAACAACTTTCAAATGCACAGCTCAGTGGCATTAAGTCCATTTACACTGCTGTGCTGTCATCCCCACCTTCCATCTCTGAAACTCTTCAGTTTTCTGCCTTTTAAAATCGGAGGAGTGCCTGGCCAGTGTGGCTCAGTGATTGAGCGTTGACCCAGGAGCCAAGAGGCTGCCAGTTCGATTCCCAATCAGGGCCCAGGCCCAGGCTGCCGGCTGGATCCCAAGTAGGGGCCGCGCAGGAGGCAGCCGATTGATGACGTGCCCAATGCCGTGTCTTCGCAGCACCCTCACCTGCAGCCAGACGATCCTCTGGTACACGTCCTGCCTCATGCTCATCTCCACGTCAAACTCAGACAGCTTCTTGTCGGCCTCTGTGCTGGCTGTCCGAATGTCCTTGGATGGAGAAACGTGCTGGGGGAAGTCAAGGATATTCCTCTGAACTAAAACGGGGAGATAATGGGACAACTGTGAAGAAGGGTCCCGGATGGAGACTGGCAAGTGCTGACCTCATAGCCCAGGCACAGAACTCATCCCTATTTGTTGATTTGTTCTGTGAACATTCTCCACACTGGGCCCTGGGCCGGGCCCTGGAACAGAGAAGTTAGTGCTGTCACCCACATCCTCAGGATCTCATAGTCCAACTAGAAACAGATTTAGCTCATGATACTCCATGTCAAGGACCGTAACAGGGAAGTATGACAAGACCAGGAGAGGTTGAAGGGATTCCATTCTAGAAAAAGAGCCATGGCTGCTGATGGCTCTATTTTATTTTATTTATTTTTCGTATTGATTTTAGAGAGAGAGAGGAAGGGGGTGGGAGGGGGAGGGAAGGAGGGAAACAGACATCAATTTGTTGTCCCACTTATTTATGGTTGATTCTTATTAATTAATTAATTATTTTTAAATTTTTATTGATTCCAGAGAGAGAGAGAGAAACATTCATTTGTTATTCCACCTATCTACGCATTCATCAGGTGCTTCTTGTATGTGCCTTCACCAGGGATTGAGCCCGCAACCTTGGCGTATTGGAATTACGTTCTAACCAATTGAGCTACCTGGTTAGGGCCTGATGGTTCTATTTTAAATCCACAATTTTATAATTTACAGACCACAATTTTATAATTAACACTAGAGGCCTGGTGCACGAAATTCGTGCACGGGGCGGGGAGGGGGAAGAGGGAGTCCCCCCAGCCCAGCCTGCACCCTCTCCAATCTGGGACCCCTCGGGGGATGTCCGACTGCCGGTTTAGGCCCGATCCCCAGGATTGGGCCTAAACTGGCAGTCAGTCATCCCTCTCACAATCTGGGACCACTGGCTCCTAACTGCTCACCTGCCTGCCTGATCGCCCCTAACTGCCCCCCCTGCTGGCCTGGTTGCCCACAACCACCACCCCCCCCGCCGGCCTGGTCACCCCTTACTGCCCCCCCCTGCCAACCTGGTTGCCCCCAACTGTCCCCTCCCCACTGGCCTGGTCGCCCCTAACTGCCCCCCTGCTGGCCTGGTCACCCCTTACCACCCGCCCTGCCAGCCTGGTCACCCCCAACTGCCCCCCCCCCACCAGCCTGGTTGCTGCTCACTGCCCCCCCGCTGGCCTGATCGCCCCTTACTGCCCCCCCTGCCGGTCTGGTTGCCCCCAACTCCCCCCCTCGCTGGCCTGGTCACCCCTTACTGCGCCCCCCTGCCGGCCTGGTTGCCCCCAACTGTCCCCTCCCCACTGGCCTGGTCGCCCCTAACTGCCCCTCCGCTGGCCTGGTCACCCCTTACCGCCCGCCCTGCCAGCCTGGTTGCCCCCAACTGCCCCCCCCACCAGCCTGGTTGCTGCTCACTGCCCCCCCCTGCTGGCCTGATCGCCCCTTACTGCCCCCCCTGCTGGTCTGGTTGCCCCCAACTCCCCCCCTCGCTGGCCTGGTTACCCCTTACTGCCCCCCCAACCCCGCAGGCCTGATCACCCCTTACTGCCCGTGTCTGCCGGCCTGGTCACCTCTCACTGTCCCCGCCCCCACCGGCCTGGTCACCCTCAACTGTCCCCCCTGCGGGCCTGGTCGCCCCACGCAGCCTGCTGCTCGGTCGTTTGGTCACCCCTTACTAACCCCCATGCCAGCCTAGTCTCCCCACACAGCCTGTTCGGTGGTCCGTTCGGTTGTGATGGTCGCTTAGGCTTTCATTATTATAGATTCACACTTTGTTAAATAGAGAAGAAGGGAGTGACTATAAAGGCATAATTTTAACACAGACCCATGTGACCCAGTAATTCTGTCCTTAAGTGTCCACCCACAAGAAACAAAAACACACATCCACACTGAAACCTGTGCACACCTGTTCACAGTAGCAGGATTCATAATAACCACAGAGTGGAAACAACCCACAAGCCCACTGACAGGTGAATGGATATACAAATGTGGTCATCCACATGGGAATATTACTCAGTCATGAAAAGGACTGAAGCACTGACACTCACTACAACATGGGTGGACACAACATTCAGTGAGAGAAGCAGACACAAAAGGCCACACAGTGTGGAATCCCATTTATGTGAAATGTCCAGGACAGACAAACCCAGTGATAGAGTGGATTCCTGGTTGCCGGAGGAGGGGGATGGGGCTTCTTTTTGGTGTGACAAAAATATTCTAAAATTAGATAATGGGGATAGTTGGACAATGCTGCAAATATACTAAAAACCACTAGAATATATGCTGTCAATAGGTGAATTACATGGTATAAGAATTATATCTCAAAAGAACGATTTAAAAAAAGCACACCCTGCCCTGGCCTGTTTGGTGCAGTGGATGGAGCGTCGGCCTGAGGACTGAGGGGTCCCGGGTTTGATTCCGGTCAGGGGCACATGCCCAGGTTGCAGGATCGATCCCTGGTGGGGGCCGTGAAGGAGGCAGCCGACTGATGATTCTCATCATTGATGTTCTCTCTCTCTCTCCCCCTCTCCCTTCCTCTCTGAAATCAATAAAAATATTAAAAACAAACAAAAAAACAACAACAAAGCACACAGTGCATTGGGGAGACCTGAATTCAAATCACAGCTTGGTCACTTCCATGGTCTGGATGCATCTCATTGCACCATGAAGACCTCTGAGGGCCGGATAAGGACTGACCTGCTCAGCTGACTTGTATTAAACAGTGGGGCCCTGGGTGGACCTGCTGCTGGCTGCCCAAGAACAGTGAAAAGCAGAGAACCAGCATCTGGGTTTGGGATTGGCAGATGGACATGCCCTGAGTGCAACATCAAAACAGTGCAGAGTGAGGGGTTATCTGGGCAGCTGGCGTGGGGAAGAGGGGGCTAGGGAAGGGGCTCCTGAGATCCAGAGCAGTCTGACATCCAGCAAAGCAGAGGGTGAGAAGAACTCCAGGCTAAGAGCGGGGGGAACGGGCAAGTGCAAGGCCTTGTGGCCGGCAGACAGCCCTGGGAGGGAGGGAGGGAGGGCTGGCAGTGCAGGGCACTGAAGGCCACATCCAGGACTTTGCCTCCAGAAGACCAGGAGTCAATCTTAGCTTTCCTTAGAATTACTTGGACCACTGAGTGGAGATGGGGTGGAGTGACACCTGGTAAGTGGGAATTAGCATCCTTCGACCTTCGAGTACCGCTTGTGAGAGAGAAGAAGGGGAGACTGAGGCCCATCTGCCCAACGTGGGGAAGAGGAAGCAAAGGCAGGACGCAGAGCCCTCCCCCCTCAACACCAGCAAAGCTGACACAGTGAGGCCTCAGGGATGCGTGAGAATCCTGCAGCAGGGATTCTCAATGGTTCCCAAGAAAACGATGTTTGCTCAAGATGTGGGGTCAGGGGGTTTCCTGGCTCAGGACGCTTCGCCTCGAGACTCCCCTTGATCTTTTGTCCCCACACCGTCATCCTCTACAAAGGGGGCTCCAGGAAGCAGATGCTGTATCTATTGAACCGAGCACCTCACTCCTCCCAAAGGAAGCAGACAGACCCTAAAGAGGAGAGAAGCCAGCTGGGGGCCGGCATCGGGTTACCCAAAGCGCAGGGAGGCCGTGGGGAGAAGAAAAGCAAGGGAGCCAAGTTCAGTTCTCAGTCCAGATCTCAGAGAGAAAAGAAACACCCCCTGGGACTGGAAAGGAGTGAGAAGGGCTCCAGTTTCAAGGCAGGCACCTGAGCCGGCTCTCAGAGGGGGGGCTGCTGTCCCCTCTGGGCCCTCAGATGACGTGCCTGTGAGGACGGATCATCCCAGGTGGCCAAGTGGAGCGGGGCGCTCATGGGGATGGGCCACACCTGCCGGGTGCCTTTACCTGTGTCAGCACCTTTTGTCCTTCACCACCCCGGGGAATGGGTGCAGGAGCTCCCTGCCTGGGCCCTGACCTGGACTTACCTGTGTAGGACACCTCCACGTCAGCCAGCGCCTTGAGTGTACTCTCGTAGGACACATCTTCAAACTTCAGGGAGCCCACCTGGTCGTACACGCGCTTGGTCTGCTCCATGAGCTCCGTTGTGAGCTCCGCTATTTGCTGGGCACTCAGGTCCCATCTCAGGTAGTTCACCACGGAGCAGGGGGCTGCCTTGTCCAAGACATCTGCTGTGCAGGCTGCACAGAGGACAAAACACCATACTAAGCATCTGCTTCACATCCAGAATTAGGGTCCGACTAACTGGGGTGGGGGAAGGTAGGGGGGACACTAACACTAGTACAGTACACTAGTTCACAGTGTGGGATGAGTGAGCGGGGTGGTGAATGAGGGACAGGAAAGGACCTGTGTCTCTCTGCAGATGAGCAAGGCCCGAGGGCCCTGTGAGGAGGCACAGGTTGAACAGTCCTCTAGAGAAGGTGATTCTCCTCCCCAGGGCACGATGATGCCTGGGGACATCTGAGGTCGTCAGGACCAGGAGTAATGCTACTACATCGAGTAGGTAGGGGCCAGGGATGCTGCTCCACACCCCACAGTGCCCAGGACGGCTCCCCACAGAGAGCAACCCGACCCCAAATATCAACAGTGGTGAGGTGGACATTTGGTGTATACCTGCATTTCACTCAAAGAATACTTTGATTACAGGGTGCGACTCCAGGCCTCCCTGGGTGTAATACGTGACATGTGCACTGTATTACCTTTCTGAAATAGGGGGAAACCCTGATTACTGAGACATCCCTAGCCCCGAGAGCTTTTGGGTAAGAGACTCTGGTCTGTACTAACAGCAGTCACTTGACAACTTCCGTGTAAGGTTCAGAGTGTGAGATGTTTTGTACTCTTCCCCTCGCTGAATCCTCAGACAGTGCTGTACTCTGCATTCCATTTGCCTGTTTTATGGGTGGGAATCCTGAGATTGGGAGAGTTCAAGTCTCCTGCCACAGTGATCCCATAGGCAACAAGTGCTGGAGGTGGGGTTCACGCCCACTGTCTGATTGTGCTCCCACACTGTGAACTGGTGTACTGCATGTACTCACCTCACCTTTGTAAATCTGTGCATCTGGTTGTCAGGTCTCCCTGTCCCCTCTCCCCTACTCCACCCTGCACACAGGATTCAAGTTCAAACCTTTCATCCAAGTCTATACCCACCTGATTTTATACAGCCCATGAACTAAAGGTGATTTCACATGGGAGGTGGCTAAACCATGTGCGCCCTTATCTCGCAAGTTTGCTGACCCCTGGTCTACATTGTCCAAATTCTACTGAGTCCTGTATGGCAGGTTTGGCCAGCTGGTTTTACCAGCCACACTGGCTTTCTTCAGTCTCCAGGGCCTTCCGACAGGTTGTCTTCTCTGTCCTGAGTCCTCACCCTTCCAGTCTTCCCTTCCACATTCCTTTCTCAGAAAGACCCTGTAGATCTGGAATGGCTACACCTGTCCCAAATTACTTGTTGAGTTCATGGATAGAGTGGGTGTGCAATGCACCATAAACAAGAAGGGGTTGCTCCAGGAAACACCCAGCTATGCCTCATTTTCCCCTTCTGGCCAGCCAGGAGCTGAGCAGGGCCAAAGTGTCCTGGACTCCCCATCTTGTGAACACTGGGGACCTTTGCAAGGTGCTGCTGGCTCAAACCTGTGTTTGGTATCTTTGGGGTAGAGTTTTTTGAACAGCACTATCAACATTGGGGGCTGGGCCCTGGCCAGTTTGGCTCAGCGTATAGAGCATCGGCCTGCGGACTCAGGGGTCCCAGGTTCGATTCTGGTAGGGGGCACATGCCCGGGTTGTGGGCTCGGTCCCCAGTGAGGGGCATGCAGGAGGCGGCCAATCGGTTGTTCCCTTTGGTCGTTGGTATTTCTATCTCTCTCTTCCTCTCTGAAATCAATTAAAATATATTTTAAAAAACCACAAAAAACAACAACATTGGGGGCTGGGTCATCCTATGGGGTGGGGCCATTCCGGGGTGCTGAGCAGCATCCCTGGCCCCCCACCCACTCTATGCCAGGAGCATTCCCAGTCATGACAACCACAGATGTCCCCAGGCACTGCCCAGGGTCCCCGGGGGTGGTACAATCATCCTAGCGGAGGACCAATGATATATATACTAAGAGGGGAAAAGGAAAGCCTTTAAGTCAGCACAGGTCAGATTTTTCTGGCCAAAAGACTGCTGCGAACTTCGGAAAAGTCTTTCTGTTTGCAGAGCATTTTGAATTTCAGAAGTGCCAAAAAGGGATTGTAGGTCTGTATTAAATTTGGTGGTAAAGAAGGGCTCCAGAAGCTCAGGAAAGCTGGGAGATCCACATGAGCTGGAAGGTCAGGAAAACCTCCCGAAGGAGCTAGAATTTGAAAAATTTGAGCAGACGCATTTATTCCACAAATGTTTACTGATTACCATCTATGTGCCTGGTCCCCAAGCTAACAATCCTCCAGCGAACAAGGCAGACAACATTCTCTGCCTTCTTGCCCTAGCTGCAATTATTATAAATGCAATTATCATCATCACCATTGCAATGAGCTGGAGAAAGAACTGGGAAGGACAGGCGGGCAAGGAAAAATTCCAGGAGGCAACACACAACAACCTGGGCGATTTTCTAAAATGCCCTACACAGGTCATAGGGCTTCCAATGAAAACCCGTCCATAGTGCCCATCTGCCTTTAAAATAAAAGCTGTAGTCTAGCCAAAATGACCTATTACTCTCCAAATGTGTTACCCGTGTTCCTGCCTCCAGGCTTTTGCCCTCAGGGTTACAGCCAACTGGGACGCTCCTGCCAGAGGTCTTGGCAGAGAGCGGCTTCTCCCCATCCAGTCCAAGCCGAAATGCCACCCCCTCCCAGAAGCCCTCCAGGACTGCCCTCTCTAAAAAAGCGCCACCAGCCCCCTGCACTGACTGACCACTCTGAAGCCCTCGCCTGCTTCTTTGCTTGCTGAACATCTGTCTCCGGCTCTGGAACTCCGTCTAGAAAGCATGGTCTCTCCCAGAGTCCAACCCCGGGCCCGACCCGTCCTTAACAGAAGCCACGTGAAGTTGGCTGAATGAGCGAAGCGCTGGAAAAGCTGGTTCATTCATCTGCCACGGAGGGCATGAGGTCCCGGGCTCGCCGACACCTCTCCAGGGCCCCGGTCACTCGCGGGTCACTGGGCTCCGCTCTTGGGCCTAAGTCCCGACCCCCATACGCCCGAGAGGGTGCAGGGGGCTCCCGGATCCCGCTAGCGGGGCCGCACAGAGCGGTGGCCGGTACCTGCAGGGGGCTTCATGGCGGGCGGGTGTGCACTGGGGTCCTCTCCCTCCACCTGGCCTGCGTCGGTCTGCCCTCAGCCGCGTACGCCTGTCGCCTCCGTCCGCTCCGTGGACGCGGTGGCGAGTAAGGCACCCACCGCCCGGGCCGCTGAACGCTGGGAGGAGGGTACGGCGCAAGCGCGCCCCACGCAGCTCACTCCACCCCCACCCTGCCCGCGCGCACACAGCGGGAGAAAGACAAACGAGACAGAGGCCGGGACAGAGACAGATGGCTGGCACCTCGGAGCCTCTGAACGTGTGCGGCTCTCTGCTGGTACTTTGCCTGGGCTTCTAGTCCCGGAATTGATTAGTACCTGCATCCTTTCTGCCTTAAAGAGAAAAGAAAAGAAAGAAAAGAAACCTAAGCAATTAAGTATCACCAAGGAAGCCTCAATAAACGGATTCAAACTTCAAACAATAGGTATTTTGGAACAGCGCGGTAACCTGACCTATATCTAGTATTGTGGGTTAAAACAAACAAACAAAAAAAAAATGGAACTGTTTAAGGCCTCCAGAAAGAAAAATTTATTAGAATTAACTTTGGGGAAAAAAAAAAAAGAAAGAAAATTCTTCCTTTTATTTCTGCAGAAGAATTAAAATAATCCAGGGTGATAAAAGTTCATACGTCTTAAATAGGATAAAAATGAATCGGGAGGACACTTCTGGCAACTTTTGATACTAATGGTGGGCAGTTCTGAGTCATCCCAGGGAATTTCTCATCACTCATTCTCTATTAAGTGCACCGAATTTAATTCTACTTGTCTTCATTTTCACTGCTCCCTGTACCTGAAGTGTTTTTCCTCATCCTCCAAATCCACATTTTAAAAGAAAGGCCCTCCCTAACCATCCCGGCCAACTTATCTCCCCAATCACAACACCCCATTTTTCTTCGTACCGCTTGCCATTAAGTGAAATTCATTAATTTATGTACTAGTTTACTATTCTACAATCTGTCTGTTGTAAGCAGTTAGACAGGAGTAGAGAAAGGACAAAGGGCCAGGTACGGCAGGTCACCAGGGTGGAAAGCCCAGACCATCAATTGGAGGGTGGGACCTCGCCCCGCAGGGTGATTTTTCCTCCTCTAGCATATCAGTGGTCAAGCGGTTTGGACCCCCTGACCTTTCCTCCCTAGAGATAACATCTATGCCTCAGTTGTATTTCAGCTCCAGGCCCAGGTAAGCAACAAAACCAGGCTTGGCTGACCTCAGGACCAGCAGCATTGAATAATGACCTCCTGACCTGGTGCCTGCCAATCGATCAGTGGAGAGCACAAACCTGGAAGGACACACCTGAAAAACTGCTGAATATTCTATTGAGATCTTCCCCTGGGACCGCCCCTAAACTCTCCAACCTTCAAACTCTTAGGATGGAGGACCCAGTGCCCTCTCCCTCCAGGGGCGCACACCCTTGCCTTCCCCTTTCCCCTCCCCTTCCCTGCCCCAGGTACTAACAATTAGCTTCCTCACTCCCAAGTTCCAAGGGCCTTTTCTTTACCTCTATAACTTGTTTCCTTAGAAATTATTTCTTCCATCACTGTGATTTACCAAATAAGTGTTCTCTCAAAGTTTGGGTGTTGGCTCTGAATTCTTTGCTAGCCAAAACCAAAGTACCAAGGTTATTGAACTGAGGTTTGGTCTGACCCCGTGGGTCAGATACCTAATGCCATTCCCACCGCCTACAACACGTCCACCCTGATACTAAATAATGAGAGCACTTTGCTGGTCTTTACAGTTAGCTTGCAATAAATATTTGTTGACTACTAGGCACCTGCTGTGAACAACTTCTATATTCCTTTACGTCTTATGGATTAAATGAACGAAAGACTGCATTTGTGGGTGAGTGGGTGAATGGGTAGGTGAATAAATGAGCAAAGATAGTGGGTAACAGTTGCTCGCATTCACTGAGCGCCAATGATGGCTCTGGGCGCCAGAGACCCAAACACAGCTGCACCACGTGGCCCGTTGGGACCACGTGACAGGCTCCACCTACTTCCAAGAGTCCTCCACGGTCCCACCAAGCACCGCTCCACAATCCTGACTTCCGGTCTTCCTTCGGTCGCAGAGGTCAGTTGCCCTAACGACCACCACGTTCCCGCCTCTAAATTGCGTCACTTCCCCCACTCCTGCTTGGACAATTGACGCGCATGCGCAGAATGAAATCCAACACGAGCGGGTTCCTTCCGCGCAAGCGTCCCGACTGGGGGGCGGGGCCGGGTGGCGCCGCGGTGCGCAGGCGCAGCCGTCGGAGGGTCGGGGTTCAGCAGCCCGAGAGGTGAGTTGGGGGCTTGGCGCTTTGGTTCCGCGGCTAGGGGCTTCCCGAGCTACGGGGCCCGTAAGGGAAGATCGGTCTGGGGCTGGGGTCACTGCGCGATCCGCGGGGTGCTGTGTGTCGGCGGTCCAGAGGGGAAACTGAGGCCGGACGTCGTCGGGTTGTCCTTCACCAGCCCTGGCTTCCCTCCCCTGGACCCCAGGCCTGGGAAATGCTGGTTCGCAGATCCGTGGGTGGAAAGCGGGAAGTAAAAGCGTCCCGCATGTAGTGATCGCTCGCTGGGTGTACGCTGCTGTACAGAGAAACGGTCCTTTTAAATCGGGCCCCTGTTCGTGGGGCTCAGGTCGGGGCTCCTGTCCCAGTGCCGCTGCTCTCCAAGTGGGTGACGTTGGCCAGCCTTTTGACTTCTCAGCCTCAGTTTTCCCCTCTGTAAAACGGGCATTGTCACAGCCCCTGCTTCGAGGGCGAGGGGTTTGGGGAGGGTTCAGGCCACAGGGCCCAGTGGAAAGGGAGAGCTCAAATTGGCTAGCAGTTAGTCTTACTTCACACTTAGGGTCTTCTGCATATTGTGCTAGAAGCGGTTGAAATCTGGACTTGAGGACCCGCCGCACACCTCTCCCTGGCTGTGTAAGCGTAGAGAAGTGGCTTCCCCGCTTTGAGCAGCACATCTCTTACAGGGGCTGTGGAAGGGTATGCCTCTAGGGTCTATGCGAGAGCATTCTTTAATCAGGTCCCTGGTACTTGCTCACTAGAGATGAGTGGTTTTTGTTATTGAGTGTCAGAACATGGGTGTGCAACCTGTGTCCTTGAGTGATGTTCCTATTTCTTTTGTTTCTTTCCCTGATTATTTGTTGAGTCTGTTTTACCTCTCTCTAGACCAGTGATTTTGTACACACACACCCCGGGGGGGCGGGCAGTACTGGGAAATGGGGACATTTGTGGTTGTCACAACTGGGGTGCTCCTGGTACCAAGTGGTTGTGGGGCCAGGGATGCTGCTCAACCCCCACAGTGCCCAGGACGGTTCCTCAGAAAATGATTGGCCCCAAATGTCAGCAGTTAAACCCTACCCTAGACCAATGAGTGATTCTTGAACCGTGGGGCCTCTGCGGGGGTGGGAGGAGTGAACCCCAAGAAATCATATGCAAGGTTTTGTGCGTGCACCCATGTTTGTAGGGAGCAGAAGGGGTACTTTGGAGGTAGTCTCAAGTCAGACTACTTGGGCTTAAAACTGATTTGTGTCTAAGCTGGATGACCTTGAGTGGTGCCCTTACCTTTCTAAGCCTCAGTTTTTCCTTCTGTAGAATGGGAATTAGGTGAAACAACCTAGAGTCTCAGCAAACTGATCAGGGAGCCAAATCCAGCTGAGGCCTGTTTTTTAAAATGAAGTTTTGTGGAAACACAGCCACGCCCCCATGGCATACACCTTGTCAGTGGCTGTTTTTGCATTATAATAGCAGTGTTGAGTCGTTGCCACAGAGACCCTGTGGCTTGTGAAGCTGAAGGAATTTACTCTGGCCTTTTTTCAGAAAATGTTTGCGGATCACGGAAATAAACCATTGCATGTACAGCACTTAGTTCAGTGCCTGGAACGTCCTCAGCATTTTTCACCTGCGGTTTATAAATCAGTCTTGACCTGGAAGGGCGAGTGACTCCACACGGGATTAAGCTCTGCCCCAGGTCAAGAGCTGCAGTCTTACTTGACCTTACGTTTTTTTGGCCAAGACCTAACTTGGGCTGAGGTGGGAAATGCTCAGTGACGGTTGAAGGAATAAAGGGGATTGTGGGCAGGTAGGCACGACCAAAGGTCTTCTACTGATGAGGAAACTGAGACCCAAAGAGAACGACCTCCCCAAGGCACCTGGTTGTCACTGTTGACAGTGACCTCACATTTTCCTGAGTCCATCTGGATCAAGTGCCGCCAAGTGCTGGGGTTCAAAGGAAGTTGGTCTGTCCAGTGGCTCACAGTCTGCTGGCTGAAGACAGGCCTGGAAAGAGCCTGCAGGAGGTGCCGGACCAGAGGTGGGAATAGTATTGGGCTTTGCTGGGAAAAGAAGGCGTCTAGCTCTCTCTGAGGAGGCGACCTTGCAGCTTGGTGTCGAGGGAGAATAAGAGTTTTCCTGAGGGATCAGAGGGAAGGTGAGTAATGGGTTTGAGTGGAGCATGGAGGGTTTGGGGCCCAGCGGGTGACACACCAGTGCTGAGGGACACACTTGTTACACTTCAGGGAGCTTTTGAGGGTTTATAAGTATGCAGGACAATCGGGGGGCATCTTAGAAGAAAACTTTGGGGAGTGAACACCAGTTCTAGCTTTGGGGCAGCCTTTCTTGGGTACCTGCAGTACCCTAAGGTGGGTGAGAGAAGCACCCACAGAAGTGGTGGGTCATCCTTCAAAAAGTGGGTGCTTCTCCTTCTTAAGGTGGGGGGTGGGTCACTCATTTTAGTAAGGTATGCAATTTTTTCCTTTTATTGATCAGTCTTGGACAGGGAAATGAAAGGAATAGAAGTTTTTTTGTTGTTTAATGAAAAAGTAGACTGAGCGCTAGAAGGGATTCTGAAGGCGCCAAAGAGGAACTGTCTCTGGGACAACACCCCCCCACACACACAGCCTGGGGCATCGCCTGCTCACGCTTACCAGGCTCATTCTTGTCCTCTGTGCCCTGGTGGTGCTTTCTGAGAGCTCATACAGGCCTCACTGTTAGGAGAGAGTAGGCCTTTGAGAATGTTGTCCTGCAGCCAAAGACCTACAAGTTGTGATTGTTCCAAAGACACAGAGTGCCTAGTAGCCATCGAGCAAAAGTGCTGTCCCTGTGTCAGCTGGGCCCTGCTCTGTGAGGAGCAGAAAGTTGGTTCATCTCAAAGCCATGAGTTAAAACCAAATGTTCGCACCGTTTGCTGTCCTCCCTGCTCGATGAGGTGAGAGGAGAGGCAGCAGGTTTTAGGGACCACCTGTGTCAAACACTGCCCAGCCCTCTGCTGTGGACCCACAATCCCTTTTGTACATTTCCAAAACCCAGATATTCAACACACAGAAGATTTCCCAAAGTTTGTAGCAAAATCATTTGGCCAGAAAATCTGACCTGTGCTGACCTAAAGCCTTAATTTTTCCCACTTGGTGTCTAGCAGTGATCTTCATTTGGGGTGGTTTGGCCATGTCTGAGGACATTTGTGATTGTCACCACTTTGGGGGGAGAGGGGATGCTCCTGGAATTGAGTGAATGGGAGCCAAGGATGCTCCCACAGAGCATCAGTGTCAGCAGTGCTGAGGGGGAGAAACCCTGCATTAATTATTTGGGAAAATAGTGAATTTAATCCCTGCTCACACTAGACACCAGTATAAGTCCCCAATGGTCAGACAGTATAAACCAGGATGACCCCAGCATCTGTGTGTCACCCCCTGTCTCCTCCCATTCAGGCTGTGCATTTAAATGTGTGCAGCCTCCTAGGACCTCAGAAGTCAGATGGCTGTGGAACACAGTCTCCTGGGATCCATGGAATCCCCTGACCCGGGGTGTCTTGCCTGGGATGATCCTGCTCCCACCCCTAGCTCCCAGGGAACATTAGATGGATGCCAGGTATGCTGTTAAATATCCTGTAGTGCACAGGACAGTTCCTCACACAGAAAGTGCTCCATACATTGATAGTGCCTGGGTGGAGAAACCCACATTAGGTCGTTGAATTCTCATTTGAAGACATTTGTTACCCCATTTTATAGAAGAGAAAGTGAGGGCATCAACTGGGACTCTCAGATGTGACACAGGGACGGGGAAGGCAACATGTAGTTGGCCTTGGGGAGAATGGCTGGACCTAAGACATTATGGCTCCAGGTCTTGTTCTTCAGGAAAAAGGGATGTAGTCTGTGGCCCATCATCCAAACACTGGCCCAGGACAGGCTCCAGGGCCCCTGACTTGTTGGCACTGGGTGTATGGGCGGAAATCACACCAATAGACAGGAGAAGCCGAGAGGCAGGCAGCAAGAGTTGCCGTAAATTACTTCAGTGGCGGCAGGAGCGGTGGGAGCAAAGGCCCTGAGATGGAAGGGTCTGAAGCATTGGAAGAACTGAAATGAGTGTGACTTCATTTTTTCCATTTCCTCAACCTTCAGTGTCGGCCCCTCCAGCCTCAGCTCCATCCAGGAGTGCAGGAAACAGTTGTGCCAAAGATCAGGTTTCTTTTTTTATTCTATTCTTAAGCAAACAGCCAGCGCCACCAGGAACCTGCTCGTTTCCCTGAAAGGGAAGCAGATACTCTCACCCCCCACACAACCCAAAACCCAGTGTGAATCTCACATGACTCAGTGCTGGCTCCTGAGGGTCGGCTGGGGAACCGTGCTCAGAAGTGGTGCCCAGGACTCTTAGGCAAAGTCCAGCCGCTCAGCTGTGTGTTCTTGCCCTGCCACCTGTTGAACTTGTGACCTGCTCTGTAAGACCCTGGCACACCTCCATCCAGTTTGCCATCATAGTGCTGGAGGAGAGGGTGTCAGCAAGCATAAAGGCCCAAGTGGTAAATACTGTCAGCTTTGGGGGCCACAAGGGAAAATCAAGCATGTTACTATGTAGGCACTTACATACATAGAATACAAAAGCCATTCTCAGCTGAGCAGGTAGCTGAATGTGACACTTGACCCGCTTTAGAACAGACTATGCAAAAGGATCCGGGTCCTGCGATCTCAGAGGTTTATATCCTAAGAGGAGGACCTTTGAAACAAAGTTTCTTAATTATAGTAAAATAGACATAAAATCTACCATTTTAACTATTTTTTGTTTGTTTTTTTAATCCTCACCCAAGGATATTTTTTTCCATTGGTTTTTAGAGAGAGTGGAAAGGAGTCGGGGAGCATATCGAAAAACATCAATGTGAGAGAAACAAATCAGTTGGTTGCCTTCAAGATGCACACACCCTAACTGGGCTGGGATCAGACCTACAACCCAGGTGCGTGCCCTTGACCAGGAATCAAACCTGAGACCCTGTGCGGATTGACACACTAACCTCTGAGCCACACCAGCCAGGGCTAACTACTATTTTTAAGTAACAGTTCAGTGGGTGTAAGTACATTCACATTGTTATGCAACCATTACCACCATCCATCTCCAGAACTTTTTCATCTTCCCAAACTGAAATTTTAAGAGAGAGAGAGAGAGAGACATTGATTTGTTGTTCCACTTATTTATGCATGCATTGGTTGATTCTTGTATCTGCCCTGACTGGGGATCGAACCCATAACCTTGGTGTATTGGGACAATGCTCTAACCAACTGAGCTACCCAGCCAGGGCCTGCCTCTGAATTTGACTCCCCTAAGGACCTCCTGTGAATGGAATCACATAGTATTTGTGTCTGGCTTATTTCATTGAGCATAATGTCCTCAAGGCTTATCATGTTGTAACATGTGTCAGAATGTCCCTGTAAAGCTGGATAATATTCCATGGTATAGATCAGCGGTCACCAGCTGGTGGTCCACGAGGTCCGAAAGGTTGGTGACCGCTGGTATAGATGGAGCACATTGTGTTTATCCACATTCCTCCATCAGGGCTTTGGAGTTCTGTCCCTTTCAGCTACTGTGAGTCATACTGCTCTCTGTCAAGAACATGTGCAGAACAAAAGCATTTTGGGCGTTCTTGGCAGCATGTCTGTCTCCTTGGGTTTAGAGGCCAGCAGACGGCCAGTTTGTTCTCAGGACCCTCCAGCTGGGGAGCACGAGTCACCTTTTGGGACTTCACTGTCTTCAAAACAAGCAGGTTGTGTTGCTCTCCATGGGCCCCTGTGTATTGCCCCCAAGATCCTCCAGCCTTTTGTCCTCCAGGCTCTGGCCCATCCTGATCCCAGACCTGGGTCCAGGGATGCTCTTGGACCAAAGGTACTGCTTGGTAAAGGCTCGTTGTGTCCAAAAATAGAGGGGGAAACTCATAACCATCCCCCAAGAGCTTTCCAGGGTGTCTGTAACTTTCTGTCCAACTACAAGCTCTCCAACATAGCTATTTTAAGTTTGTCCCCTTTTTAGAAATGGAGATGTAATTCATATACCATAAAAAGTAGTAGGTTTTCGTATATTCACAGAGTTGTGCAGCCATCACCATGAGTTCCAGAGCATTCCATTACCCCTGAAAGCAGCCGAGTCCCTATTAGCAGTTACTCCCCTGCCCCTGACAACCACAAACGCCCTTCCTCTGATTTGCCTGCTCTGGGCATTTCATAAAAATGGAATCACACACAGTGTGGCCTTTTGTGTCTGGCTCCTCTCCTTTGAAGAAGCAGTTGACGGGTGAGGTTTTCCCTGTACCACAGACAGCGCGCTCGTAGCATGGCCGGCATCACGTGCCTTGACTGCCTTTGCACCACAACTTTTAGGTGCCAGATCAGCTCTGTGTGCTGTCAGCCCGCTTGTAAAGCCAGGGGTTAGTGACTTGCTCTTCTGATCTCTGGCCATTGACGGGTTAATGATGATGGGGTCAGGAGGCCCACTCCTTGATTTCTAGGGGGCATAAGCTATTGACCCCTATTCACACCTACTGGAGGTATTTCAAGGGGACCAAGATGCTTTACACCGTGGCTCCCAGCCGTGCTGAGTGGATATGAGGGGCCTTGGCAGCAAGTAGGTCCCCATCCCGCTCTTGTGTCCTCTCTAAATGGGAGCAGTGATGCACCTCGGAGGTCACTGTACGGTGGAAGTGAGATGTGCTGTGTAAGGTGCCAGGCGCATCACAGTTGCTCTGGTAGCAGACTCCTCACACGTTTCTTATTCTCACCCAGGCACTAGGGATATCAGGGACTGGTCCCTCTATGGGGGGCCATCCTGGGCTCTGGGGGGGGGGGGGTTGAGCAGCATCCCTGGCCCCACCCACTGAATGCCAGGAGCACCCCCAGTCATGAGAACCACCGATGTCTGTAGACAAAGCCCAGGCAGTACAGCACGGTGCAGAGGAACCCCAGAGGCCTGGAAAGGGATCCGTGCCCTGCAGGGCCTTTTTGCCTGCTCAGGCTATCCCGTGATGCCTGTGTCACCCCTCGTGTGCCTCGGAAACTTGGGGTTCACAGACCTCCAGGACTCCAACCCATGCGAGGCAGCCCTGGGGAGCCCCAGGCTGTCCCCATCTAGCCAGGAAAAGGGTGAAGACCGCCAAGCCAGGGCTGTGTTGCCCTCCTGTGAGAGCCAGGAGGGGCTGCAAGGGGCGTTCCGCCCACGTACATGCCCCAGAGCAGGGGCTCTGAGCCTCATTGCCTCAGTGTCTCGTCTGTGAAATGGGATGGCTAACTTTTTACCTCACAGATAAAAGGGGCCAATGTGCTTGGGTGGGGGACACACCTTCTGCAGAGTCCTGCCTGGAGTATGACCGCTGAGTAGGTGGAAGAGTGCGTATCTAAGCAGCCCAGTCCTCATCCTTTTGCCTGGGGTCTGCAGATCCTGAAAACCCCTGGGTGTCATCTCTTCCCATCGCAAGATGGATAACAAGAAGCGCCTCGCCTATGCCATCATCCGCTTCCTACATGACCAGCTGCGGCATGGGGGGCTCTCGTCGGACGCCCAGGAGAGTTTGGAAGGTATGCACGGGCCCCGGGAATGGAGTCTCCTGTCTCCAACATTGTGCCCCCACTGCCTCCTCCCACTCCTGCTCCTCTTCCTCCCCACCCCCCTTTCTTTCATCGGAGCCTAGAACTATTACAGGATGGTATGATAGGTCAGCACACTTGTCCAGCCATGGACGCTGCTCCTGTCCTGGTTTCACAGCCAAGACCGCCGAGCCCTGAGCAGGCACAGGACTGAGCTCTCCGGCCTCCTAGCCCAGCGCTCTTCCCCTACCACAGGGTGCCAACCCCCTGTCACTTTAGGGCAGGCCTTCTGTAGGCGAAAAGGAGGCATGTGTGTCCTGGGGCAGAGGGCAGGTGGCCACAGGACTCTGAGTAGTTCCTGTCTGTCCCACATGCAATTGTGTTGCCTCTGGAAGGAGCCCAGTTATGAAGACTTGGGCGGGGGGTGGTCTGGTCTTAAGCTTTGGGTTCTGGCTGGACTCCTTGGAGGTTCAGCAGAAGGTCCCCGGCATCTGGATCCCTGAATGGCTCTCCAGGCTGGGCTCAGCTCCGCAGCTTCCCAGCAAGGTAGCACAGCAGTGTGTCCCCACGGAGAGCCCCACTGGGCAAGGACAGTAACTTCCCCCACATCTCCTTGCTCCCAGGGCTCAAGGGCATGTCTGTCTGTCCTGAGTTTCCCAAGGCTCTGGGCTGACCAGGAAGAATCCAAACCAGGGTCAAGGGGCACACACTACACAATGTGCTCCAGGGTCTCCGCCAACCCACTTGAAAACTAAGCACGAGCCCTGCCTCCCGAGCCTCGGTCATAAACTCGGGTACATTCAGAAGAAAATACCTGTGTTCCTTGCAGTTGCAATCCAGTGCCTGGAGACCGCCTTTGGGGTGACATTGGAAGACAGCAACCTCGCACTTACCCAGACTCTTCCAGAAATATTTGAAGCTGCCGCAGGCAAGGTGAGCTGCGGGGCTGCCCCCATCACAGCCAAGAACGGTGAGAACAGCATGCGTAGCCAATGGCTCCGAAGCAAGTCCCTCCTGCGTGAGGGAAGCGGGGCACCTGCATTGTGGGCCCTGGGCCTGGTTCCTCTCTCTCAGCGCTCAGAGGCTCCTGACAGGGAGGAAGGCTCACGGAGCCGAGTTTGGAGAAGGAGGAGGGCAGCGGGATTGCCACCTTTTTTCTTTGGGGCCAGGAGATGCCACAGAACCTGAGGAGTCCTGAGGGAACCCCGCTTTCGGAGGAGGACTCGGCGGAGGCAGAGCGCCTCAAAACCGAAGGTGAGAGAAGGGTTCTCTGTCCCCACTGGCACCTCTCCACCTGGACTCCAGAGGCGTGAGAAGGCGGGGCAGGCTGATCCCTGGCTCTGAAGTTGAGGTAGGGGTTCTGTTGGACAGTAGACGACAAACCAGCCTTTGGAGACAGGAGTCCAGGTGGGGATGGCTTTTAAGAACAGATGTATGTGGAGAAATCATAGCCGCACACACAGTGGGTGAAAATGGAAGCAGTGCAGCTGCTGTGGAAATGGTCTGACAGCTTCTCAAATAGTTAAACACAGTGGTCACATGGCCCAGCAAACACACATGCCCACGAAGATGCTTGTACACAGATGCTTACAGGAGCACAGTTCATAGTAGCCAAGAAGTATAAACCACCCAGATGTCTGTCTGCTGGTGAACGGATACATACAAGGTGGCCTGTCTCTGCACTGGGTTATTACTCAGCCATGAAAAGCAGTGAGGCACTGACCATGATACAGTAAATGGACCTTGAACACATGACGCTCAGTGAAAGAAGCCAGACACAAAAGGCCACATGCGTGATTTTGTTTATGTGAAATGTCTTGAACAAGAAAATCGACAGACCTAGGAAGTGGGTTCATAGTTATCCGGCTGGGAGGGGAGAATTGACTACTGATGAGGACGGGGTTACTTCTCGGGGTGGTGGAATGTTCTGAAATTAGATGGAGGTTATGGTTGCACAATTCTGAATATACTAAAAAGCCACTTAATTGTACACTTTTATTTTTTATTTTATTTTTTTGTGGGTGGGTGGGAATTGCTTTTTTTTTTTTTTAAGTATGAGATCGTGGAGAGCCACCTTTAAATATATTTTATTGATTTTTTACAGAGAGGAAGGGAGAGGGATAGAGAGTTAGAAACATCGATGAGAGAGAAACATCGATCAGCTGCCTCCTGCACACCCCACACTGGGGATGTGCCTGCAACCAAGGTACATGCCCTTGACCGGAATCGAACCTGGGACCCTTCAATCCGCAGGCCGACGCTCTATCCACTGGGCCAAACTGGTTAGGGCTAATTGTATACTTTTAAAGGGTGAGTTGTGTGGCATGTAGATTATATCTCATTAAAATTGGGCTCTATTTCTGAAAAGATGCAAAAGTGACAGTATTTGAGACTTATGTCCCTAAGTACCACAATCAAAGCAGTGACAGCTGCCATCACCAAGTGCTGGCTCAGCCAGCCCCAAAGACACTTGATGCAAACTGCACCCCCAAGCCTATACCCGAGTGTTGCATCCTGACCCCCGAAATCTCACACCTTCAATTAGGAGTTGGGAGAGCTGAGAATGACCCCTCAGACTCCTCAGGTCTCTTATGAACAGCCAGTGTACATTTTTTTCTTTTTCTGTAGGAAACGAACAGATGAAAGTCGAGAACTTTGAGGCTGCCGTGCACTTCTATGGGAAAGCTATCGAGCTCAATCCCGCAAACGCCGTCTATTTCTGTAACAGGTACCTGCCAGGCCTGCTCGGAGGCCAGGCCCGCCAATCTCACATCCTGGCGAACAGGACGGGCTGTTGTACTGTAGGTTACTGATTGCCCCACTGCAGTCCCAAATACACATAGTGTCAGCCGGTCAGCGAGCTGTCAGAGTTGATAGTGACATTTAAATTAGGTGGCACCATTCTCTATTCAGACGTGGGGCCAAGAAAATAACCCACAATTTGGATACGTGCACATGCTCACGACAGCATTGGCAACCGTGAGGAACTGCATCTGGCCTATACTTTTTCTTTTTCCTTGTTTTTAAAAAATTAAATTTATTGGAGTAACAGTGGTTAATGACATTATATAAGTTTCAGATATAGAACTTTATAATATGACATCTGTATACTCCATTGTGTGCTCACTACCCAAAGTCTAGTCTTCTGTCTGTCATAATGTATTTGACCCTGGCCTGTGCTCTTTTATTTACTTATTTATTTTTATTGATTTCTGAGAGGAAGGGAGAGAGAGAAACATCAGTGATGAGAGAAAATCACTGATTGGCTGCCTCGGGCACATCCCACTCTGGGGATGGAGCTTGCAACCCAGGCAAGTGCCCTGACCAGGAATTGAACCGTGACCTCCTGGTTCACAGGTTGATGCTCAACCTCTGAGCCATGCCGACCGGCTTGGCCTATGCTTTTAAAGGAAAAGCCAAATTAGCTGTCACGTAGCCTCACTGTACGGAATACTGTGCTAATGAGAGGGACTGAGTGGGAGCAGGAGGCGGAATCGCACCATCGGTGTGGAAGCCGTGGAAACACACAGCGTATAGAAGACGCCAGAAGCATGGTTGCCAAAGGTTGTCCACATCACCTCTGGGTAGAAGTGTTTTTGTTTCCGTTTTTGTTTTTTTAACTATTTTTGGGGGGAAGTAATTCTAGATATACAGAAAGTTGCAGAGGGACTTATCTAGCAACATAAAATGGGCCTGAGCTTCACCCAAAAGGAAGAGCTCCATGGCGGAGCCCTGGGACTGTGGGTTCAGAACCAGGTCCTGACACTGCCTGTCTGCTGTGCAGCATTGGCCCCAGCCCTCTACCTCCCTCAGCCTCAGTTTCCTCTGGCAAAGGGATAGCACCCTTCCCCAGCCCCCCAGCACACGTGCTAGCAGGCAGATGCCCATGTCAGAGCCCACATACCCCTTCACAACCCCATACCCACCCTACCTTACAGCTGGGGAAACCAAGGCCTGTGCCCAAATGGCTCATCGTAGGTGTCCAGTGAGGGATACAACTCTGAACGCCCCGCTTTGTTTCCCCAGAGCCGCCGCCTACAGCAAACTAGGGAATTATGCGGGGGCCGTGCAGGACTGCGAGCGGGCCATCTGCATAGACCCATCCTACAGCAAAGCATATGGGAGGATGGGGTGAGTGCCTGGGCAGGCGCCCTTGTGGGGCCGGACTGCCCCTCCCTCTGCATCCACCACATTTCTCCTCTTCTGATTGTGGGGAGGGTTTTCTATTCCATTAACCACCTCTCCAACGCCAGCCTGGGTTCAGCTATTCCATTCAGCCCCGACACCACCGACCTGGAGGTAGTCAGACCCCACTGGTGCAGGGCTCAGCCCCATTTCAGACACTAATCACAAGTTGTCACCGACCAACCAGCCATCATCAGGGCTTCCCACAACCCCCTCCTCAGGATTGACAATTCCCTAGAATGACTCACAGAATTCAGGAAAACATTTTACCTATATTTACCAGTTTGTTAGAAAGGATACAGATGGAACAGCCAGATAGAGGCACACTGGGTAAAATCCAGCATGGTCCTGGGTTTTGGGTGCCAGAGCCTCTGTCCCTGTGGAGTTGGGGCTACACCACCCATATGGCACATGGATGTGGTCACCCTCTTTAGGTGTGATTAGAAGGGGCTCATGAATAACAAAGGACACACTGACTCAGGAAATTTCAGGAGCTCTGCCCGGAGCAGCAGGGACAAGCACCAAATACACATCCTTGTCTGACCACCCTGGCCCCTTGGCATTGCATCCTTTAGGCCAGTGGTCAGCAAACCGCGGCTTGTGAGCCACATGCGGCTCTTTGGCCCCTTGAGTGTGGCTCTTCCACAAAATACCACATGCGGGCGCGCACATACAGTGTGATTGAAACTTCATGGCCCATGCGCAGAAGTTGGTTTTTGGCCTGGGCGAGTCTATTTTGAAGAAGTGGTTCTAATGCTGAGCTACACTCAAGGGGCCAAAGAGCCGCATGTGGCTCGCGAGCCGCGGTTTGCCGACCACTGCTTTAGGCCTCAAAGCCCTTGGTATTGGGTACCACCATTAGGACCCGAGTGCATTTGAATTGTCATGTTCATCCTCTCAGCCCCTCCCCTGACCCCTCTTGTGTCCTCCACTGGAGTCCAGACTGGACAAGGAATGGTGACATTGACATGGAGACAGTTTGAGGTGTGGGGACTGAGGGAGGGGCCAGAAGCTCCTGGGGCCTCTCCCCTTCATCCCCAGCATCTCTCCCCCCAGCCTGGCGCTCTGCAGTTTGAACAAGCACGCGGAGGCCGTGGCCTACTATAAGAAGGCCCTGGAGCTGGACCCCGACAACGAAACATACAAATCCAACCTCAAGATAGCGGAACTGAAGCTGAGAGAGGCCCCCAGTCCCGTGAGTCCCCTGGGAACAAGGGGCGTGCTTCTGTGAGGGAGGCAGAGCACAGGGCAGGCAGGCAGACGCTTTCACAGCTCACAGGCTGAGGGCTGGCTTGACCTGTGTGCAAAGCATGTCTGGGCTGTTAGGGGACCTGGCATTTGTTTAATGGGGTATGAGATACACATTTGGAAATGCCTGTCAGGGAGGAAGATGTTTTATTGTCACAGAGCCCCAGAAACAGAGGACATGCTGCAGGTCACCGGGGAAGCACCGGGGTCAGTCATGAGGTGAAGGGAGAGGGGAAATGTGGACCAGAGCCTTTATTATGATTTCATGAGAAGGAAGGGTGATGTGGGGGGAGCAGGCTTAGGTTTTACTAGTTTGAATAATTCCAGGGGACTCTGGGTAGAGGCTAGCCCTAACTGGCACCTGGCTCTGGGGTGACTAGGGCAAAAGGATAGTGGCTGAGTGTGAGAGCCTCCTGGAGAAGGGGGAAGGAGTGAACAGTGGGTTGCCTGACTTGCATTTGAAAGGTGCGCTCCTAGGTGAGTTATTGACTGTCTCTAGGAATTGGTTACCCCGAGGAGGGCCCATTCCTCCAGGGTCTGCCAGGCCTCAGATGTCAGAGCATCAGAAAATGAAAGATGCCGTTAACACAGTCCTTTTCCCTAGTGATGGACGGGGGGCTCCTGCTTTTTATGAAGCACCACGAGCCTATGGGCTGGCTGCTCAGGCCGAGAGAGCATCTGTTTGAGCTAAACACCTCTTAGAACTGCAGATGGGCCCCACATGGGGTATTCTCTCAGTTCCTGGGGCCAGTATCATCTCCCCGTGTCCTGATGCCACTAACCAGTGCTTTCCTCATCCCCACAGACAGGAGGGCTCGGCAGCTTTGACATCGCGGGCCTGCTGAACAACCCAGGCTTCATGAGCATGGTACCTGCCCTCGTCTCCCCCAGCAGCGTCCTCGCCCACCACCTGGGCCTGCCACGGCACTGCCTGCCATAGACCAGGGCCACTGATGTGGCACCGTGGACACTGGGGCTGGGGTCACTCTGGGATGGGGGCCTGCCTGGGCACTATGGGGTGTTGAGCAGCATCCCTGGCCCCACCTACTCCATGCTAGGAGCACCCCCAGTGACGACAACCACAGATGTTTCATTTGTTGTCTTGTGTCCCCTGGGGCCAGCATACCCCCAAGAGAGACACCCCCCCCCCCCCAATTATTGAGCCAAAGGACAAATTAGATCCTACCTCTCTTGGCTGAATAACGTGGGAAAACTACGTCCCTGCTGCCCAGCATGGTGTTCTCACAAGGAGACAGTGATAGTGATAGGGCCACGCCTGCAGGTTCAGATGGGACACCAGAGCACTAGGTATCCCATTGAGAGTAGGCTCCCCGTTGTGACCGGAGGGGGCTGGTCCCTACACACACATGCCCATTTCTGAGTCATCTTGCTTGGCCTGAGGCCGCACTGCTGGCCTCCAGGGCCTCAGGGTGCAGGGTCTCAAACTGTCTGGAAGAGAAAAATCCTCAGTACACCGAGGAGCATCTCGCCTCCTAAATTCAGCAGAGATTGTACTTTCATTGTAAGCCTATGCCGCAGGAAAAGCCAGGGTCTTTGTTGATGGACGGGGATGAGTACCTGCACTCCGAAGGCTCAAGGACTCAGCCTAATAGCAGCCACGCCTTTTGACTTCAGCCACCCAGCTCCTGCTGGTTTGTGTACTTTGACTGGCATGGCCAGGGCCCTTCGGCTTTTGGCAGAGCTGAATGGTTGGAGCAGAGACGCCCTGAAAGCTGGGTGGTCCTTTACAGAAAGTTAGGCAACCTGTGAGCAGTGGTCTAGCAGGAAGCTCTTCAGTTCCTACCCTCCTCTCCCTGACCTGGGTTCTGAGGAGATGTCCTCAGTGAGCTGTGAAGGCTCGAAAGTGCCCAGTGCAGTGTTGTTTACTGATGGAGCAAAACAAGACTGCCTGGCTCTCCTAATGTCTTGTGACCCAAAAAAGATCTAAAATACACACATCCAGCGAAACCTAAGGTGCCAGCAAAGAAAGGATAGGTGCCCTGGAGTCTCCTGAAGTAAGGGTTTCAAATGGGATCAAAGTGGTGAAACGTGAGTCTCATCGCACAGAGGAAGAAACGGGGTGTGGGAGAGGCGGGGAGAGCAAGTACCTGGGTGACATACTTGCTGTGCTGGGCAGGAGAGCCCAGGGTGCTTGAGAGGGAACCTTCTCAGTCGGAAACTGTCCTCTGATGATGGTTTTTTTTCTTCAGGCATCAACCATGATGAACAACCCCCAGGTTCAGCAGCTGTAAGTGACGAACCTTTCCCCTGGGTCTTGTGCTTAGATCTCTTTTTGTAGTAAAACACATAAGATTATCGTATTAAACCCTTTAGTTTACAACTCAGTGGCATTTCGTGCATTTAACAGTGTCATGCAGCTATCACCACCATCGAGTTCCAGAATATTCCACCACCCCAAAAGAAGCCCCTCCTCGTGGTAGACTCTCGCCCTTCCCCTGATCCCTGGCAATAACTAACCCACTTCCTGTCTATGAATTTAATTTTTCTGTTCTGGAAATGTCACTTAAGTGGAATCACACACTGTGCGATCTTTGGTGTCACAGACATTTCTCAGTGTCACATGGGGGCCAGAGTTGCCCCATTGAGAATCAGTGTCTTTAGGGCAAAAAGCCGTTCCTGGAAAAGCGGATGGAACTCACAGGGCTGCCATCAGGGAGAAGGGTGGTGTCATAGAACGTCTCTTGCTAGCAGAGGCCCAGGGCTGAGTGGAGCCACTGTGGGACGGGTGGGCTGGGCCATCCTGTCTAAGTCCCAGGCTCTCTTCTTGCAGCATGTCTGGGATGATTTCCGGAAGCCACAACCCCCTGGGCACTCCTGGCACCAACACTTCACAGAATGACCTGGCCAGTCTCATCCAGGCGTGAGTACACCTGCATAGTGGAGACACGGTGGGCAGGCAGGGACACGCCACGTGGGAAAATGGAAATGTCGACGCTGTGTCCTCCAGCGAGTGGGCACACTGCCCTTGAGGGTCACATGTGGGGACGCATGACGAATGCCTGAGGGACATTTCAATGTGATGTTTGGAGAAGCTGGCTGGTATCCCGGCGAGCTGAGCCTGGCACCTCTCTCACAGGGGCCAGCAGTTCGCTCAGCAGATGCAGCAGCAGAACCCAGAGTTCATTGAACAGCTTCGAAGTCAGATGCGAAATCAAACACCCAGTGCCAGCAGCGATGACCAGCAGGAATGACCGCTCACGTGAGTCTCCTAGGGGGACGGGGAAGGTGCAGGCCCCCTTCCAGATATTTCCACTGAATTTTGCTCCTCCCCTCCCAACTCCCACTGAGAGACGTGGACTGAAACCTCACAGCTTCTGGAAGGGCTGGTCCCTACATGTGGTGTCTACAGGTGACAAGAGAACAGGAAGTATTGGCATAGTGCTTTTCTTTGCACCTGCAGAACGTGTCCTGGTGGCCCCAGTGGATGTGAGATGAGGTCACCTGGGCAGGGGAAGGACAGATCTCTATCTGCCTCTCCTTCACACCCAAGTGTTCTGCCTGGTTTTCATGATTTTGGGGTTTTATCTTGTTTTACTGTGAGCAGATGTTACATGTACACTTGCTTAAAAATATACTCAGAGGTCCCTGGAGACCTTGGCTGGCTTGGTTAGCTGTCCCTGGGCCCCTGACCTCCACCCTGTCTGTCTCCGGTGATTCTGCTCCCTGGGTACAGGTGGCAGGTGGCTTTCTTTATTTTGTTACCTTCCTCCTCACATTTTTATATTAACCATGATTTTTAAAAAATATTTTTTTATTGATTTCAGAGAGGAAGGGAGAGGGAGAGAGAGATGGAAACATCAATGATGAGAGAGAATCATTGATTGGCTGCCTCCTACACGCCCCACACTGGGGATCGAGCCCGCAACCCGGGCATGTGCTCTTGACTGGAATCGAACCTGGGACCCTTCAGTCCGCAGGCTGATGCTCTATCCACCAAGCCAAACCGGCTAGGGCTTAACCATGATTTTTTAAATAGAAAAATGTAAAGAAAAAGCACAGAAAACAACTTTAATCTTTCCATGCAAAGCAACGAATGTTAATATTTGGAGTATACTTTTTCTTTCCTTTTTTTTTGGCCTTAATTTTAAGACAAAACATAGGTCGGTTTTGTATTTGTTATTTGTTGGAGCTTTATCCCCAAAGTACTTTCACCGACATTCTCACGTCTGGGCTCCGAACCACATGTGATGATGACGGTGCGGTTTCTGTGCTTACGCGGCAGCCACGAGCCACGCAGGCAGATTGAATTTAGATCTCACCAGCTGCAGTGATGCCCTCTTGAGTCGGGGCGGCTGCCTGGCTGACCACCACATGTCTTGTCCTTCCAGCCATTCCAGTGCCATCGGGTTCTTCCCAGCTGACTGGAGCCTCCACACGTTCTGCCATTTTCTCCCATTGGATTGCCAGAGAGGGAAAAAGAAAAAGAAATTGGACCTGCATGAGATGGATTTTTATGCTTTTTATTTTTTCCTTTCACCCTCACCTCCCTTTTTGTACTCCCTTATGGCTCCCAGACCCTTCTCGAAACAGAGCCAGCAAGCTGTGAACGCAGACCAGCACCAATCTCCAAAAAGCCCAGTCACTAAAGTATTTTCTAGAATATTCCGGAGTGGGGATGGTCCTCGGGGGTGTTCTCCGAGAAGTTACCGGTTTTACGTCCAGCTACGTCCGAAGCCTGATGCCTTTTTGAGTCAACCTTGGCTGCTTGGACGAGCTCACTGCCAGCCACGGCCTGGGCACCAGTGTCCGCCGGACCCTCAGACCACAGGTTTTTGCATGAGGAACTTTAGTTGCAGATTCCTAAAGACATTTTCATTTCCCTACGCCTGTCGGGAGCGGGACTGTCTTGGGGTGCCTAGGGCCAGCTTTGGGGACAATCGAGCATTTTGATAGATGTGCTTTTCACCCCTTTTGATCCTCCTTCCCCAGTACTCACACCCGACAGACTACGAGGCAGGTGATCATGACCTTCGGGCCTGGCCCCCAAGCCGTCCCAACCTGCCTGTTTGTTCTGGCCCATGGACTCCCAGCGGGCTCCCCCTCCTGTTCTGGGGCCCTTGGTGTCCCCCTCCTCAGCCAGCAATTGCCAAGCAGGCCAGAGCTGCCTCCAGGGAGGGCAAACACACAAGCCAGGGATGGTCGCCTGCCTAAGGTGCAAGGCCACCATGGACACGCCTGCATTCCCTGCTTGGGCGGGGTCTCCGGGTGAATCTGCTGCGACCCTGTGCTGGCAGCAGTGTGGGAGGCTCCCCGGTGGTCTGCAAAGTTGATCCAGTGCGTGTGTCATAGGAAACTAGTAGGAAGAAGGGCCACCACCCGCCGCTGCAGTCATCACTTGGATGGCAAGGTGGCCCCAACTCTTGAGTGCTAGCCATGGTGACAAGAGTAATGTGTGGGGAATAAATAGACATTGTGACCTCTGCCAGTCTCTGCATTGACCTCTCGGCACCACCCCTGCTCTCCCTGCCCCAAGTTTCTAGAACCCACAGCCTAGAGTTTCCACATCACCCAGGACATAAGGAATAACACACTGCATGACATGACATGACATGACATGACATGACTAAGCTTTTCTTGTGCCAGGGTCATAGATGGTTCTAGAAATGGCAAACCTCGGCTGTCCCATCTTTTTCCCTCACCCCTGACCACAATTACACTCACACACCCACCATATAAGTGATGACCTTAGGGGTCAAGCTGGAATCCTAGGTTCTCAGGGACAGAGTAAGATTATTGTTCATTGCTTTTCTAGTATGTTCTCACAAATTTCACCATTCTGCAACCCAAGGACCCTCCCTCCCATAGCTTCCAGGGGAGAGACCTGGCCCTAGGCAGAAAGGAGCCCAGGAAACTTCCAGGCTTGTCTTGGCCTAGGGTTTCATCCCCAAACGTTTGTGGATATAGAAAGCACTCCACAGTCACTACATAAACCTTGCTTGAATTCTCAGCTCCTATTTACATTATGCGGTAGGCACCATCATACCCATTTCACGGGTGAAGGAACAGCTTTGACCCTCAGCTCACCCAGCCCTTGAATGGCAAACCTGGTGCAGTGCGACCCCCAGTTGCAGGTCCTATGCCAGGAGTGGCTGACTGAGGACCCCACCTCTGTGAAGGCTGCCTGCTTCATCCACAGATGAAGGCTCAGCAGTGGTCCTCCCGCAAATCAGAAAATCACAAAGTACGACTGCAAATCAGCAGCCCTAGGAAACAGTCTGGTATGGACAGTGAGTGGGGAGGGGGCAAGAATGAGGCCTGTGCCTGTCTTACAGGGCCTTCACCAGGGGTGAATCTGTCACAGAATCACTACTGTCATGCCTGGCGGTGTTCCTGGCATCAAATGGGTGGGGGGTGGGGGCGCTAGTGATGCTGCTCAACACCCTGCAGTGGCCAAGACAGCCCCTCACAGAGAATGACCCGGCCCCAGTGTCCACAGTGCTGAGGGGAGACCCTCCACTAGCACAATGCATGTCAATGTGTGACACCTCCCAGCCCAGCAATAGCAGCAGCTGGGAGCTTGGTAGGAATGCAAATCCTTGGCCTTCCACCGCCAGACCTGCTGGATCAGAAACTCAGAGTGGGTCCCAGTCATCTGTGTTTTAACAAACACTCCTGATGATGCTGATGCCCACCAATGTTCTAAAACCATTGGTTGGGTCTATGCATTCTGAATTTATTTAGCCACCCCCCTATGCAGTCTGCATTTAAGATAGGCAGCCTGATGTGGCTCAGTGGTTAAGCATCAACCCATGAACTAAGAGGTCATGGTTCAATTCCAGGTCAGGGCACATGCCGGGTTGTGGGCTTGATCCAGTAGGGGGTGTGCAGGAGGGAGCTGATCAATGATTATCATCATTGATGTATTTCTCTCCTCCCTCTTTCTGAAATCAATAAAAGCATATAAAAATATTTTAAATAGGAGCCCAGGTGGTTCTGAACCACATGTTTAGAGAACCCGACGTTGGGAAACTGGTGGGAACTTGAAGATGAGCCATACATTCCAGAAGCATCTACATGTGCCTTAGGTCTTCCCAGATGATCTCCATTCCTTCCCTCCCCTCCTGTGTCCTTCACTGGAGGGCCTTGTTCAGCTGCTCCAAGTGTACCCCAAGCCTAACTGTTCAAGAAAGACCCAGAAACTTTCTTGTTTGGAACTGCTAGCTGAGTGGGAATGGAAAAAAAACACACGTGTCAACAATCTCATCCAAGAAGCCAGTGTCTTCCGTGTGATTTGACAAGTGTGTCATGATAATTACTGCTCCATCCCACATGAGTTAGAAATAGAATATTTCTGAATATGCCTGTCAGACGTGCATTGAACAAAAAGTGAAAAGGCAATTAAATAATGGATTTGGCATAAATCGTGACCAAAAAGGCTTCCAGGAGTAGGATGAGCCTAAGATGTAAGGCAGGGGCTGCTGCCGTAGATGGAGTTACAAAGGCTGTAACCCCCATCTCCATAGTTAGCAAGTCTTTCCTGCAGGCCAGACTGTAAAACCCCACCCAGATTAAGTCCCAGGAAGCAACCAGAAAGTATCTCACAGAAAGAGGATTCTCAGCTGGGGGCAATTTTGCTCTCCAGGAGACACTAGGGCAGTGGTCGGCAAACTCATTAGTCAACAGAGCCAAATATCAACAGTACAATGATTGAAATTTCTTTTGAGAGCCAATTTTTTTAAACTTAAACTTCTTCTAACGCCACTTCTTCAAAATAGACTCGCCCAGGCCGTGGTATTTTGTGGAAGAGCCACACTCAAGGGGCCAAAGAGCCACATGTGGCTCGAGAGCCGCAGTTTGCCGACCACGGCACTAGGCCATGTCTGGGGACATCTGTAGTTGTCACAACTCGGGGTGCTCCTGACTTTGAGTGGGTTGGGGCCAGGGATGGCCCCAGTGTCAGCACTGCCAAGACTGAGAACCCCACCCGCTGGTACTGCCAGCACACACGACCTAGATAAATGTGTCAAACCAATGTCCCAAACCATTTTGCCGTCAGCAAAAATAATTTGTTCACTGGCTCTAGAGTGCCCTTGTAAATCTTTGCAGCAAAGATTTCACCCCAACTTGGGTAACCTGAAAACCCCTAACTGACGGCTTCCCCCACCCCAGTTCTCTCTTGCAAACTGATGATTTCAAAGTTGGAGCAAAGATGGAGCTCTCTGAATGTGACCCTTGTAGATAAGAAGCTGAGGCCACCAGGTGGCGCACCAGCTCCACAGCCTCTACAGCACCTAAATCCTTGGAGAGGTACACAGCATCAGGACCAGAAAGATGCCGAATCTATCATGAAACTACCTAGGTTTGGGCCTAAAAATGATTCAGTTCTGGGTATTAATGTGTGGTTCTAGAGCTGGTTTTCCTTTCAGAGGTATAAGTCCTCGCAACCAGGGACGTCTGCTAGGCCCTGTGTTGTGATGGGACCACCATTCAGAATGTGAATCCTGCCCAGCCGGCACAGCTCAATGGTTGAGTGTTGCCCTATGAACCTGAAGGTCACCGTTCAATTCCCGGTCAGGGCACATGCTTGGGTTGCAGGCTCCAACCTCAGTACGGGGTGCGCAGGAGGCAGCCAATCCATGATTATCTCTCATCATTGATGTTTCTCTCTCTCCTCCTCTCTGAAATAAATAAAAAATATATTTTTTTAAAAATATGAATCCTTTCAGTGGTGAGGTTGGAGGATGTAAACCACAAATTCTGCTCAGCTCATAGCTGTTCCTAAGTCTTATAAGCGCTGGTAAATTTGGGGAGTCCGTTCTGTATTCTCTCTCTTATTATTGTGCTTAATTTTATCAAAATGTAACATACATACATGAAAGTGCACACATTATGAGCAAACAGCTCGATGACTTTCCACAAAGGGAACATACCCATGTCATTAGCACCCAGACCAAGAACAGAACCTGACCAGCCCCCTGTCATGGCCCCTCCAGTCATTACCACCCTAAAGGGCAAGTGCCCCAGTGTTCTATGCTGCAGGTTAGTTTTGCCTGATTTTGAAATGTACACAAATGGAAGCTATGAAAGATAAAACTATAAAGATTGTAGAAGAAAATATATGGTTTGGGATAGACAAACTTTCTTAAAGAGAACACAAAGCACTGATGGTTAATTTTATATGTCTACTTGGCTAGGTTACATTATCAGATATTTGGTCAAAATCCAGTCTAGATATTGCCAGAAAGGTGTGTTTTAGATTAAATTAACATTTAAATCAGTTGACTTTGAGTAGAGAAGATTAGCCTCTATTATGTAGGTGGACTGCATCTAATCAGTTGAAGGCTTCAAGAGAAAAGACTGAAGTTCTCTCCAAAGAAGAGAGAATTCTGCATCTAGACTAGAGCTGCAACATCAACTCTTCCTTGGGGCTTCAGCCTGCCAGTAAGTCCTCTAAACTTCAGATTTGCCAGCCCCCAAGACCACATGAACCAATTCCTTAAAGTAAATCTATCTATCATCTATTTCCCTTATTAGTTCTGTTTCTCCAGAGACCCTGACTAATTCAAGCTCTAACCATCATTTTTTAAAAAATCAACAAATTGGCCCTAGCTGGTTTGGCTCAGTGAATAGAGCGTCAGCCTGCATACTGAAGGGTCCTGGGTTTGATTCTGGTCAAGGGCACATGCCCAGGTTATGGGCTCCATCCCCAGTGGGGGGGCATGCAAGAGGCAGCCGATCAATGATTCTCTCTCATTATTGATGTTTCTATCTCTCTCTCCCTCTCCCTTCCTCTCTGAAATCAACAAATTGAACTGCACTAAAAGTGAGGGAAAGGCAGCATGGGGGAGATAGAATAGGGTAAAGGGGGGCTAAATGGTGATGGAAGGAGACTTGACTTGGGGTGGTAAACACACAATACAATATACAGATGACGTGTTGTAGAATTGTTTACCTGAAACCTATATAATTTTATTAAGCAATGTCACCCCAATAAATTCAATTTTTAAAAAGTGGATTGAGCATCGTCCCATGCACCAAGAGGTCACTGGTTCGATTCCTTGTCAGGGTATATGCCTGGGTTGCAGGCTCGATCCCCAGTAGGGGGCATGCAGGAGGCAGCCGATCAATGATGTTTCTCTCATTGATGTCTCTATCTCTCCCTCTCCCTTCCTCTCTCTCTAAAAAAAAAGAAAATCAATGAAATCATATATACATATATATATTTTAAGTGAGAACAAATGTGAGCCATTGAGTGGGTTAGTTTTGTGTTTTACATTTGTAATGTATATTTGACAAAAATATAAATTACTCCTATGCTCTAACCAACTGAGCTACCTGGCCAGGGCTGTCACTTATCTCTTAAGCCTGTTCATTGTGTCCTTCACTGTGGAAAAAAATTTAAATACTCACACAAATTTGTTGGTAGTTTTTCTATCATACCTTCCCATACACAAGTCTTGGAGCCTAGGACTCTTTCAAAAATATGTCTTGAATGAATAAAAACCAAACACTTATGCAGCTCCTCTGAGCAGCCTGGTTCTCTAACTAATCATGAATAAATATTGCACCTCCTGAATTCTTCTATAGGAAGGAGTCATCCTGTGGGCATTTACTTGGTGTGCTATTATTACAAGTGATTATTTTTGTTGTTGTGAATTATGGAAACCAGAAAAAAGTCAAGGCACTTTGTGTCTAATAATAAAAATGGCTACCACCTATTGCATGCTAATCATAAAGCAGGCAGAAAGTGGCATCCAATATTAAAACCTCACAGCCATCTCATACTTTACTTCTGCAAAACCGAACTGTCTTTTGACACCTCCAATCTCTGTACCTCTTCCAGTCGTTCCTATTTTAGTGAACAACACCAGCAGTCACCCTGACACCTCCCCGCTGCAACCCACCCAGGCAAACCAGGGCCAAGTCCTGTCAATTCACCCTCCAAGGTATTTCTCAACTTCATCCACCCTTGACAATGCCTTCATCTAAACTAGCTTCCATTCTTGCCCCTCTGATTTTTAATGGGTCTCCCTGCTTCTACTCTGGCTCCCCTACAATTCAGTCTTTCTTTACACAGAGGTCACAATAACCTTAAAACATAAATTGGATGATGACCTTCACCTTTTATTTTATTTTTATAGTTTTTAAAATATATTATTATTATTTAAAAAATATAATTTTATTGATTTCAGAGAGGAAGGGAGAGGGAAAGAGAGAGATAGAAGCATCAATGATGAGAGAGAATCATTGATTGGCTGCCTCCTACATGCTCCTTACTGGGGATTCAACCCTCAACCTGGGCATGTGCCCTGACCAGGAATCAAACCATGACCTCTTGGTTCATAGGTCTATGCTCAACCACTGAGCCATGCCGGCCAGGCAGATTCAACATATTTTAACAGAATCGTTTGGTTATTGTGTCAATGCTGCCAATAGGTCAAGTCAGATGAAGACTGTGAATTGACTACTGATATTTTTTAGAAGGAAAGAATGGAATGTTGAAAAAAAAGCTTGCTTTACTTCCCTATAAAAGTTACCAGACTTATGAAAAAGATAATTGCATTCATTTGTTAACTAAAATCTTATTGTCAGCTTACCCTGAGCCAGCCATGGGAAGAGATACTAAGAATAAGGTGGATAATGCTACAACATGGATGAAACTTGAGGAAATTATACTCAATGAAATAAGTCAGACACAGAAGGTCAAATACTGTATGAGGAGGAGTCAGATCCATAGAGACAGAAAGTAGATATTGGGTGCCAGGGACTGGGGGAGAACAAGGAGGCTTAATGTCTGGGGTGCAGGCTCAATCCCCAGTAGGGAGTGTGCAAGAGCAGCCATTCAATGATTCTCTATCATCATTGATGTTTCTATCTCTCTCTCCCTCTCTCTTCCTCTCTGAAATCAATAAAAAATATTTTAAAAATATATTGGATCTGTCCTGGTCAGTGTGACTCACTTGGATGAATCTTGTACCATGCACAGAGAGGTCACTGGTTCGATTCCTGAAAAGGGCACAGGCCTGGGTTTCAGGTTCAGTCCCCGGTAATGGGCATGCAGGAGGCAGCCATTTGTTTCTTTCTCCCTCTCCCTGATTCTCTCTCTAAAAAAATCAATAAAACAATGGAAACATATCTTTAAAAATAAATATGTCCCAGTTTGGCTCCACGGATAGAGTGTCAGCTGGCAGACCAAAGGGTCCCGGGTTTGATTTCAGTCAATGGCACACACTTTGGTTGCAAGCTCCTCTCTGGCCCAGGCCTTGGCCAGGGCTCGTGCAGGAGGCAACCAATCGATGTGTTTCTCTCACATTGATGTTTCTCTCTCTGTCTTTCCCTCTCTTCCACTCTCCCTAAAAATCAATGAAAAAATATCCTTGGGTGAGGATTAACAACAACAACAAAAAATATGTCAGATCTGTCACATCTCTGATCAAAATTCTACAGTGATTCCCCAATTTCCCTCAAAGTCCCTTTAATATTCTTTAAGGCCTTCTTTTTATCTCCAAATACACTTTCCCACCTCCCTGTGTTTTGGCCACACTGGCATTCTTATACACTCATGCCTATATGTGTATGTCTATGTGAAATGCCATTATTCACTTGACTAACTTCTTCATGTTCAAGTTTTTGCTCAAATATCTATTTATGGCATCTTCTTTTAAATATAAATCCTCCACCCTTACTGGGCTCTATTATTCTAGAGCACTTGTCACCTTCTGATATAATTCCATTTATTTTGTTTATCCATTATTTTCCTTGTCTTCTCCTAGAATGTAAGCTCCAAAAGGGAGATCTTTATTTTGCTCATAGATGTTCTTCTAGAAAAGGTCCTGGCACATAGTCAGCGGAGATGTTGAATCGATAAATTTTCTTCTCCTCCTCCTCCTCCTCCTCCTTCTTCTTCATTATCAAAGGTGGACATTTATTGAAGAGCAAGTACAGGCTCCCACGTGGGGAAGGGGAGAATCTCACAGCACAGACTCCCACCTGGGAGGGGGAGAGAGTCCCCTAAATCTGCTTCTTAAGCCTACAAAAAGGGCATCAGCCGCGAGGACGCTCAGGGAGGGACAATCTCCTGTAGGAAATCGTGTCCCGCAGGTGGCCAAGGCTCAATCTGAGCGGGATTCAGCACCAAGTGCCCCTGGACAGCTCTGGAAGCCAAACCCTGCCGGAACCGTTCTATTGAGGTTGTAGTTTCCCACCGGATCTGCCCGGGGCTGTACCTACCGCTGAGAGGAAACTACTTTTCCGCGTTGGTCGGAGAGGCGGAGTCTCAGGATGAATGGCAGACATTGCAGCCAATTAATGGGATGTCTGGGCCCTCAGTGCTTGGGAAGGCCAATAGGCAGGGGCGTAGGCGGGGCGTGAACTGCGCCTCGCCGACCCGGGCCTCCACCTGGGGCGCCACTGTAGGGTCTAGACCGCGCTACGTTTGAGCGGCGGGAGGCACTGGCGGGCGGGCCTTACGGAGGTATGTGTGGGCCGGGGCTGGGGCCGGGGCCGGGGCCGGGGCCGGGGCCGGGGCCGGGCCGCGGCCTGGGGGCGGGGCCGGGGCCTGGCGGAAACTATCCAGCCCGTTAACCCAGGCCCGGCAAGGCGTCTGCCCTTTATCGGCGAGATCTGTGTGATTTGCGATGGTTCCACCTGCAGAGCATGAGTTGTCCTCTCTGGGGAGGGGCCATGTGAGCCTCGTCCTCCGCGGGGCGCCTGGTGCCTCGCGGGACATACAGAAGGCGCTCAATTCGTGCTAAATAAATGAATGAGTCGTCCGGTTCTCCGCTCAGCCCTTGCTTTGAGAGCGTCAAGGCCACCCTCACCCCCACTCCACAGACTGGGTCATAGGGACTCCTAGCAGATATTTGTTGGCCGCCTACTGTGTACCTGGCTTTGGGCTGGGGAAAACAGAGTCGCTGTCCCCACAGATGTCGCAGGCGAGGGCCAGTGCGGACATTCCGGGACTTAAATTATGTAGTTCTCTGTAGCACATATAATGCCAGAAAAATGTCAGGCAGTGGGATGGGAGAGACCTCCAACTGGTGGCATCTGAGCTGAGACCTGAAGAGCTCACTGAAGTGGGGGGTTGGGCGAAAACGTGAGGACAGGGGAGCAGCCAAGGTCCCTCGTACTAACGGTGACATTTTCAGGTCCAGAGGGAAAACTGCTCCACATTGGCCCATTGAGTCATGTAAAGAAGGCCACATGCTTCAGCACATCCGTTTGTTCAGCCAGCCGTTACTGAATCTCTGTTGTGCACCAGGCCTCTGGGTAGGTACAGGGGATACCGTTTAGGGTGGAAGTCGGCCAGGGGAGGCCCTTCTCTGGGGTCCTGGAAGTAGTGACTTGAAAGACAAGATGTCATTGGAAGGTCATAGAGAGAAATGTTCCCGTCTGAGAGTACAACCCACGCAGAGGCCCTGAGACAAGAATGGACTTGGCACCTTTAGGGACCACAAAGGCCAGAGTGAGTGCGGGGAAGCAGGAACCGATGGCCTGGAGCCTTCACCTCAGGGCAAAGCATTGGGATTTTACGTGAGGTCTGTGGGGAACCAATGGAACAACACCACCTGATAGAACATTCCGCAACAATGGAAACATTCTCTGTGCTGTCCAGTATGGTGTCTATTAGACTCGCGTGGTTATTGAGCACCTGAAATACAGGTAGTTCAGCTGAGGGGCTGAATTTTACATTTTCTTTACTTTTAACGTAAACAGACACATGTGGCTAGTGATTGCTGTACTGGATATCGCAGCCATGGATAAGTTTATGCAGGAGGCAGGGATGTGTGCCAGGCCTGGAGTGGGGTGAAGTATGAGGGGGAGGAAGGCAGGATGGGCTTGGTCACTAGATCTGGTCAGATAATCCAATGGCTGATGTGATTGTCCCTGGTGTTTACAGTGGCTGGACTGAGGCATGAGCCCCTGGTAGCACATCGTGGGACGGGAGTGTGCATCCCCACATGGTTTGGCCCTGCGGTGACCATAGCAGCCCAGGCTGTCACCATGGTGAAGCTGTTGGTGGTCAAAATTCTTTGCATGGTGGGCGTGTTCTTCTTTATGCTGCTGGGTTCCCTGCTCCCTGTGAAGATCATCGAGACAGATTTTGAGAAGGCCCACCGCTCGAAAAAGATCCTCTCGCTCTGCAACACCTTCGGAGGTGGGGTCTTTCTGGCCACCTGCTTCAATGCTTTACTGCCTGCTGTGAGGGAAAAGGTAAGAGCTCCCCGGATGGTCTCAGCCATACAATGCCAAGGGTCTCTGATGCTTTTTCAGCTCTGACCCTGAATTTGGTGGGAGCCTTTACACCTAAGGGTGATGGAAAGTAGAAAATTAATTTGCTGTGTGACCATGAGTTGGTTGCTTTTCTTCTCTAAGCCTTCCCTGGTGAAGAAGGGGTTTAAACTAGACCTGGGGTTCCTAACCGGTGGGCTCATTAGTTGTTACTTAACCAGACCATCTATCCCTGGGAGCATACACTTTGTACTGAAGCTGGCAGTTGTGGCCTCTCTTCAACTCCTGTATTAGTCAGCTATTGCTGCGGAACAAATGATAACAAATGTAACATCTTAAAACAACACACATTTATTATCTCACAGTCTCTTTGGTCAAGGGTTGGACACTGCTTAGCTGGGTCATCTGCTCCAGGTTCTCAGGAGGCAACGATCGAGGTGTCTACTGGGCTGTGGTCTCATCTCAGGGTTCAACTAGGGATGGGTCAATTTCTAAGCTAATGTAGTTGTAAGGTGGGTTGTCAGACTCAAGGCCTAGTTTCTTCCTGATTGCTGGCTGAGAGCTGCCCTCAGTCCCTTGTCCCGTGGGCCTCCCCAACATGGCTTCTTGCTTCATCCTTAAGTTGCAACCTGTGCCTGGATTTCTGACATTCAGATCTGTGAGATGATGCTTTTGTGTTACTTTATACTGCTAAACTTACGTTCCTTCATTACACAGCACAGGATAGTCATACAGTTGGCATAGATGAGGTTAAATTAGAGTCTTGTCTGACGGCTTCTGCACCCTCAGTACTACTTTCAGAATTGCCCCCATTTCTTGTGTTCCCACTGTATCACCCCTTCTCATCTTCCTACTTCACATCTGGCCTACTATAATGGCCTTACTCTTCTCTATCCCCCTTCAGTGCACCTGGCCCTTTCAGGGTCCTCCAGAAACCACTCCTGTGCTGCATCCCTGCCCACAGACTTCCCATGCCTCATCAGCTCAGGTCCCTCCCAGCCCTCACCTAGTCGTGCCACAGGGAGAGCAGTGCCACAAGCTGTGGCTTTTGTGTGTCTGTCTTGTCTTTTCCCATCCATGTTTACCCTGCTGGGTGTAGTTTGTGTTTGTCATGAGCTGGTCTTTCCCCCAGTGAGGCACATGCAGGCCTCCATGAGACATTTAGCAAATGAATGAAATGGCTTCTCTACAGAAATATAGCCTTCTGCTGCAACAGGGGTTCCCATCCAGGGGTGACTCTGCTCACAAGGACTATGGGGCCATGTCTAGGCACGTCTGTGGTTGTCATGACTGGAGGTACTCCTGGCTTCAAGTGAATGGGCGTCAAGGATGCTGCTTAACACCCCACAGTGCCCATGATGACCCCCACAGAGAATGACCCTGCCCCAATGTCAACACCTCCCCCAACAAGTTATGACAACCAAAATGTCTCCAGACATAGCGCTTCTCCCTTGAGAGCAGGATCGGCCCAGTTGAGAAGTCTGTGTGTGTGTGAATGTGCATGTCCAATCACAGGTTGTAATGAAGGTTGTGAGGGAAAGAAGAGATTGGGGCAGTAAGTAGAGATTGGGGTACCTGGTTTAGGTAGAGTACTTGGAAATTATATGTAAGCCAAGACCCAAAGCATGAGCATCCATTAGCTGCGAGTAAAACTGAAGGAGGAACATTCTGGACAGAGCCGATGGCACAGCCCCAGGGCTGGAAAGAGCTCAGTGTGTGCAAGCATCCTTACAAATCCAGGGAAAATTAACCCGTGCTTCGAGGGGCCCACAGCCCACTTTGCTGGACAGTGCCTAAAACTGCATTGTCCAGTGTGGCAGCTGCTTGGCATGCCTGGATAGTCAAGTTTCAGTGAATTACAATGAGTACAATTCAATATGTCAGTTCTCAGCTGCGCCAGCCATGTTTCAAGTCCTCACACATAGCTAGTGGCTCCCATATTAGACAGCACAGACAGAAAGTATATCTAGAACATTCTATTGAATGGTGCTGACTCAAGGGATCTGATGGGTGTCTGAATGTGCTGGCAAGCCTTTACCCAGGAGGCTGGAGTAATGGGAAGACCCTGGAAGCAGCCCCATCTGGATTATATGGAAGCAAACCCCATGCAGGTGTTGGGGCCAGAAAGGCTGGTTTATATCACAGCAGTGGAGGCCGGAAGTCCTAGATCAAGGTGTCAGCAGGGCTGGGTCCTTCTGAAGCCCTGAGGGGGAATCTGTTCCATGCTTTCTCCCAACTTGTCTTTTCCCATCCATGTTTATCCTGCTGGGTGTAGTTTGTGTTTGTCATGAGCTGGTCTTTCCCCCAGTGAGGCACATGCAGGCCTCCATGAGACATTTAGCAAATGAATGAAATGGCTTCTTTTTCATTCATTGCCGGTGGTGGCTGGCAATCCTTAGCTTCCGACACATCACCCCTTATCTCTGGCTGCGTCATCACATGGAGCATCTGCGTGTGTGCCTGTGTCACCTCTGTCTCATAAGGACACCTGTCATTGGATTAAGAGCCTGCTCTAACCCAGGATGACCTCATCTCAAGATCTTATCTTACGTATGAGTTTCTTGGAGTGGCAAAATAAAACACCACAGATGGGGTGTCTCAAACAACACTTATTCTCGGCCAGGGCTGGGGGCTGGAAGTCTGAACTCAAGGTGCTGGCAGGGCTGGGTCCTTCTCAGGCCCCCCTTTTCTGCCTCTGTGGTCCTGGTGTCTCTTCCTCTTCTTGGAAGGACGCCAGTTCTATTGGAGTAGGGCCCACCCAACAGCCTCATTTTAACTGAATCATCTCTTTCAAGAGACTCTCTCTTAATATGGTTAGTTTTGAGGTACTAGGGGCTTAGAGATTTGAATATATGAATTTTTATTTTGGGGAGGACACAATTCAGCCCTTAATACTTTACATATATCTACAAAGACCCATCTTCCAAATAAGGCCACATTCTGAGGTTCCGGGTAGATGTGTCTTTGGGGGCCACAATTCAGCTCACTCCGGTGAGGCCTCATGCCTCCTTTTATAATAGGGTTTTTGTTTAATCCATCAAGGATGAGCCCATCACTACCTCCCCTTTTACTTCTCATATGAATTGGGTATGTCTGTGCTTTGCTAATTCAACAGTGATGTCAGATGAGCCCTGTTGCATTGGGTCCCTGCCTCTGAACCCCTCTCACCTCTCTCCCCCTCCCTCCCTCCCTCCCTCTCTCACATCCTTCGCTCCAGCTCCAGAAAGTTCTGAGTCTTGGGCATATCACCACTGACTACCCACTGGCAGAGACCATTGTGATGTTAGGCTTCTTCATGACTGTCTTCCTGGAGCAGCTCATCCTGACCTTCCGCAAGGAGAAGCCGTCCTTCATCGACCTGGAGACCTTCAATGCTGGCTCAGATGCTGGCAGCGACTCAGAGTACGAGAGCCCCTTCATGGGGGCTGCGCGGGGCCACGCAATCTACATGGAGCCTCACGCCCACAGCCACGGGCTGAATGTCCAGGAGCTGTCCCACTCCAGCCCCCTCCGCCTCCTCAGCCTGGTCTTCGCTCTGTCGGCTCATTCCATCTTTGAGGGCCTGGCCCTGGGCCTACTGGAGGAGGGGGAGAAGGTAGTGAGCCTGTTCGTGGGTGTGGCCATCCACGAGACGCTGGTAGCTGTGGCCCTGGGCATCAACATGGCCCGGAGCTCCATGCCCCTGAGGGAAGCGGCCAAGCTGGCCATCACCGTGAGTGCCATGATCCCCCTGGGCATCAGTATTGGCCTGGGCATCGAGAGTGCCCAGGGCGTGCCCAGCAGTGTGGCCTCGGTGCTACTGCAGGGTCTGGTGGGTGGCACCTTTCTCTTTGTCACCTTCTTTGAGATCCTGGGGAAGGAACTGGAGGAGAAGAATGACCGCCTGCTCAAAGTCCTCTTCCTCGTGCTGGGCTACACCGTGCTGGCCGGCATGGTCTTCCTCAAGTGGTGAACATCCCATTGCTGTCATTATCTACCTTGGTCCCCCATCCTGCGGGAGCTCTCAGGGAGCCCCCAGGTGGAAACAGGCTACATTCCCAGCTCCCTCTCCCCCCATTGGGGAGCTCAGGCCCCCAGCCACTGCCTGCACACAGAGAGGCTACCCAAGACCAAGCTGCACCCTAGATTCTACACCCCCAGCCTCAGGGCAGCCCTATTGTAAAATACTTCTCTTAAAGGTATTTACCAAAGCTGTGTGGCCATGTCAACCTGGGCGTGGGGATCTGGCAACTCACATGGGAGGCAGGGCAGGGCATCCACATGGGGTCAGGCCAAGATCCTCCCCACACCACACACAAACTGTGGACCAGGACAGGAGCTGTTGGAGGCTCCCAGGCCTCTGTCCTCTCCCTCACTGGCTCTGTTGCTAACAGAGGAGGCCACCAGCATGGAGTGTCTGTTCTGTGGTTAGATGGGGCAGCTCTGTGCCTCCTGCCACCCAAAGCTTTGCCACTACAGGGACAGGCAGGGTCCTGGGTGCCTCAGGACTACCGTCTCCTCTGCCTTCTGGTGCTGCCAACCCCCCCCCCTTCCTCCCCCCACCCCCACCCACCCCTGTCATGGGAAGGTTGCCCTCCTGGGAGTTGGGGCTGCTGGGCCAGGGTGAGTGTGGGTTCCCTGAAGGAACAGACCCATGGGCTGAGAGATGTGCGGGCAGGGCCAGGAGGCAGCTTGGCTATTGGTTCACAGTCCCAGGTGTGCCCAGGGTCTCTGGAGTAAAATGGACTCTGCAGGTTGTGGGGCAGGGGCCAGAGACTTGGTTCCCCTCACCAGACACAAACAGAGGAAGCCAGTCCCAGGTGGTGCAAGAGAGCAGAGACTAACTGCCGAGTGCCTGGCTGGTACAAACCCTTGGTGCTATGGCAACCTCTCATTAGCTTCCATTGTTGTCCTGGCAACCTGGGGCATGCCTGGGGAGTGGGAATGGGGTGAGCCTTTCCTGGGGGATTTGCTTGGCCTGGCCTGGAGGTGTGGTGGGAGGATGCTTGGGCCTGGTGACCTGGGCTAAGTTCTGCCCAGCCTCAGCTTCTCTCAGCTCTGTCCCGGGATGTTAGGGCCACGTTCCTGCTTCCTGACTCAGCTGGGAGGCCCAGGGCCAAGGCGTGCGCCTTTCTGAAATCTCCAATTGCCTTCCTGTGCCCACCACTGCTAGGAAGAGCTGCAATGGGACCATTTAAGTTCCCCAACAAGGACAGGTCCCTCTTCCCGTTACCCTGGACTCTGTGAAGCCCTGGTCATCACACTCGCCAGGTTGGAGACTCCAGGAGCATACTGTTGCTTATCCAAAGGTGGACGCCCCAGGGTCTGGCCTGCTGCTACCTGCTCAGCCCACTAGGCACAAGGTGCAAGAAGGCATGACCTTCACAACAGCCCTGGCCGCCGCCTCTTGTTACAAGAGTCTGGGAGAGCAGGGACGTGTGTGCCAGACCCTTCTCCCTCCCCCTCCCCCCACTTTTACTATATTGACTCCTACCCTGGTGCTGTCAGCGTATTGGGCCCATTTCTAGGAACTTCTATCTAAAACTTACCAGGGGCCCGTCTCCCAACCCCACATGGCCTGGTCCTGATCTCAAGCCAAGAAAATGACCCTGTGGGTGTGGGAACATCATCCTCTGCAGCATCCTAAACCTGATGCTGTGGCCTCCACCTGCCCCACTTCACCCAGGAACTGGAAGGTTCCAGCAGGGTGGGTCACCATGGAGCCACCAGATTCTGGAGTCTGCCTTCGGCTGGGGGGATGGGACAGGGCAGGGGATAGGATAGAGGCATCAGGGCCTGACTTGGAGGTGTGGTGGGGGGATGCTCCCTTATAGGGAGGCTCAGGGACCCCTGTCCCCATGAATCCAGTGGGAACCCTACATGAGGGCAGGGGGCCCCAGCTTCATGTCCCTTCCCCCATCACCAAAAGTGCACACAGTAGGGTCCCTGCCCTCCTGCCAGCCATCGGCTTCCTGGGGTGGCCATGGAGACACAAAAAAGCCTGTCCTCCAAGCAGCTCCCACAAGGGGAACCTCAAAGACCGTGTTTTCCCTTACTGTGAGCCAGCTTCCAGACTAGCAGGCCCAGGAAGGACATTGCCACACCAACAAGGAGGGAAATCCCAAAGTGTCCTCTGCCCATCCTTCAGTTCGACATCACTGTCCCGGGTCCTTTCATCCTTGTCTCCCCAGCTTGCCTGTGCCTATCCTGCTAGGTTGTGGCCGCTCCCAGATGGCCCTCTCCCTAGGGTCCCACCAGTCCTAGCAAATGTGCTTCTAGGCCCTGTGGCGACACTAAGGCCCTGAGATGTTTGGGGAGCAGGATTGTAGGAAAGGACACGGCCTGCCCCACTAGCTCCTGAAGGCTACCCCTCCTGCCTACAGTGGGATCCAATGCCAGGAGCCACCATGAGTCAACCAGCTGCAGGGGGGATGGTGTCTCTCAACCTGTGTGGGTCAGCTTTCCCCACTTTGGCCAAGGATCAGAACATCTCCACAGTGGGGTAGGAAGAGTGGTGGGCCCATCTGGCAGAGGCTAAAGAAAAAACACTCATTCCTGAGGTCTGCCTGCCAATGGTGGCCAAATCCTTCCAGGGTCCTCTGAGGCCAGCTCAGCAGCTCCAGCCCCACCAGCTCTGACGGGAGCACTGCCATGTGGTGACAGGAGCTTTGGCTTGAATAAGACTGCAGGTCGGTTATCACCTGAGGCCCTGGACCAGCACTCAACACCAAACAGGACATTGGCCACAAAAGGCTTCATCCATTTCTGCAACTTTTGACATCAAGGGGACGTCACATGGCCCTGGGATGCAGATTCCTCCTCAGCGGTCTCAGTGAACTCTGGTTTTCAATCCAGGTGATTCTGCCCCCAGGGACTCCAGGCCATCCATCTCTGGGCACATTGGTCATCACAAAAGGATGCTGCTGTCATTGAGGGGCGGGGGGATGCTGCTCAGCACCCTAAAGTGTCCAGTACAGCCCCACCCCAGAGAGTGAACCAGCCAAGGCCCCCCACAGTCTGCCCTGCATAGGGGCTCACAGCACAGGCGACAGCTGGATGGAGTCAACTGGGTTCCCTGCTTGATCTGGAGACAAAAGAGAAGAAAATTAGAAGGCAGCATCTAGACCTCGTGGATTAAATCAACCATAATAACAGTGTGTCGGGGCTTCTGTTGTCTGCTGTTTGTGTTTCTTGTGGAGAAGTTATTATCACGGGGCGGAGAAGGGAGAGCACCAATTCATGGGCCTGTCTGCGTCTTTAGGGCCCCCAAAGCAGGCAACAAACGGGATGGTGTTTCCCAGCACACAATACCTTCAGACCTGCTCCGGCCAGCAATAGGAGAGGGGTGTGCAACCCCAGCTGCCCAGCCTGTGCCCTCTCTGAGCTAACTGTCAGCTTCAAGACAGAGCCAGTGACCCACCAATCTGACCTTCCCAGAACCACCTGCGGGTGGGGAAGTGACTGAGGCTCCCAAGGGCAGAGGGGAGCTGCAGCAGGGTGTGTGAGTGGTTCTGTGAAGACCCTAAAACCCTTCTCTGGGCTGTCAGGGTGCTTTGGCCAAATAGGATTGGAGCAGGGATACCCCCTCTGTCCCTGCGACCCTCCAGGCCTCCACAACTGCCTGGGCAAGAACAGCTGACCTGGCAGGCCTTGGTGTTCTGGCTGAGGGCTGAAGTGATTGCTGCATGCCTTGCCCGGCAGGAGAGAACCGGGTGTGGCAGGTGGGCAGTTCAGAGCCCTGGATTTTTGGGTGCATGGGAGACACTGCTGAGGCGCTGTGTTTTGAGAAAAGTACACAGCCACCACGGTTGACAGGTCCTCTCCGTTGAATGACTGGCTGGGCCCAACAAGCTGGCTGCCTGAGCAGGGTCTTCCCCTCAACACTGGAGTGCCAAGTCATTTACTGTGGAGGGCTGTCTGAACATGGGTATTGAACAGCATCCCTGGACCCCACCCTCGTGGTGCCAGGAGCACCCCCAGTATGATAATCCAGATGTCCGCAGACTGCCCAGTGTCCCCTGGGGACAGGATTGCCCTGGGAGAGATCCAGGGAAGGCAGCTCACATTCCAGGGAGGCAGTCATGCTACATCAACATGTGATCAATATCGGGGAGCAATAAGAGCCCCAAAGACAAAAAAAGCAAGGTGAAGGGAGGCGGCGACAATTTTAGCAGGGTCAATTTTAGCAACCTGGTCAGGGAGGAAATCTGTGAGGGCTATGTGTGAGTCACAAGATGGAAACTTTTCCAGCAGGGGCCAGGCAGGTGGCTTTCATCAGGACCCAGCATCTTCCACCCTGGGTTGGGGTCCAGCTCCTGCAAATGCCAACCAGCAGAATTCAGGCTCATGGATGCCAGCCCATTCATTTTTCCAAACTGGTTTCTGGCAATCTCCTTATTTTAAAATGCTGACACCAAACTTAAAAACAGATGAAAACCTTGGTGGGCCAAACTGCATCTCTGAGAGGCCATCGTGAAGCTCAGCCTCTGCTTTGTCTGCATGATTGCATTAGTCCTGGAGTGTGAGAGCAGAGAGCAGAGAATTCGACCCAGCTGCCTCTCTCACACAGGCAGCTATGCTGGGCTGGAGTGGAGGGGAGGGGTGGGAGTTGAGGGGTAAATGAGGTAGCGTGGCCCCTGCCTGGAGGGAGCATTGAGGCAGGGAGAAGACCCATGGATTGCAAGGGCAAGCGAACTGGGACTGTGTAGGTGAACGTCTGTCCCTTGCAGTTGAGAGGACTTCTGCAGGACATGGACAACAGAAGGCCAGGTGCCCGACCCTGAGCCGGGACTCCAGAAAGCCAGAAGGCTGGGTTGTGGCTTCAGAGCCCAATGGAGTTGTAGCTGCAGTCCAGCCTCTTCCCAGCTGGGCCACCTCCGGTGAGCCGATTGCCTTCTCTGCACCTCATGTACCAGAGGGGGCACAGTGGTGACTCCCCCATACACATCTCTATGCTCACGGCCTATGTTGAAGGCTGGGAGTTGAGCTGTCCTGGCTGGCCACAGGGGAGGGGGTACTACCGTCCTAGTTTTGGGTGCTGGGATGGGGATTGGCCTCTGTGCCCTAGGGAGAATGAGGAGGGGACTCTGGGCCTGTCCTCCCTGGCTCTGGAGGCTGAAAGCCTGGCCTGAGAACTATAAATAGCAACTGCAGAGTGGCACTGCTGCTGTGCCCACGATCCTGTGTATGAGTCAGCCTGTCCCAGCCTGGGATGACGCCTGCAGGAGCTAGAAATCGGCCGGAGGCCAGAGGCCCAGCCCAGCACCAGCCGGTCACTCAGGAGATGAAGGCAGGCAGGCCATTAGCGTGGTAGGGAGCTGGGCTGTTGTTTCAGCCCCTGTGTGCCCCGCAGCCCCATGTAGATCATCCCAATTGCTCCCAGCAACCCGGAGAGGCCAGACAGCAGTGATCCTCATTCACAGATGGGGAAGCTAAGGCTCAGAGGGGCACTTGGCTGGGACATGGTGATTCAGACCAGAAGTCAGCATCTGTCTGCCCACCAGGCTGCCTCCATATCTGGCTGACAGCATCCTGAGATGAAGGGTGGGGCCAGTCCACCTCTGAGGCACCCCACAGGGTGGAGGACAGGACAGAAGGGAGGTGTGCAGGGTTGGGAGAGGATGGGAAACTACGAGGACTTTTTTCATGAAGAGACTTGAACGCCAGGCCGAGAAGCTGGACCTTGACACGGAGGCAAAGGGAGATACGACCGGTGTTCGAGGAGGCGAGGCTCATGTTGAAGGCTGGGAGTTGAATGCCAGAATGGAAGAAGGCTGCTGGGTGATCCTGGGAAGCCAGAAAGGAAGCTGGTGAGACTGTCCAGGTAGGAGAGGCCTAACCCTTTGCACTCGGATGTCGAGTGTGACTCGACGCGGTTAGCAGTAGAATAAAGGAATCAAAAAAAGCAAGCGAGTGCAAAGGGCTAAGGATGCAGTGGAGGGGCTGAGTCTGGAGAAATGGGGCCCTTCAAGCCCGGAAGAGTCTGCCTGAGCCAGAGCCACAGGAACAGTGGGTCAGCAAGAATCAAGGAACCAAGAACCAGAGGGACTCGTTGGCTTCAGCTGACCATCTGCTCACACACCACATGATGGGGAGCTTACCACCTACCAAAGAGCCTCTTTCATCTTCCAACTGATCTGACCCCAGAAAGCCCCTCCTGTGGGACCCTAGTGTCCGCCTCCCCATCAAGGGCCACCTTCCTTTAACAGGCTTGGTGCCTGGGGCTGTCTCACACGCACCCCTGGCCTGGCCGCTGCACTCCAAGGTCCAGTCTCCTCTGAGATGAGCCTCTGCTCATCCTAGTGGGTCTTCAGGAAGGCAGGGGTGATGGCAACTTGTGAGCTTAAATGGGCGCACAGTCATGTCAAATGCTCGGACACTTCTGAAAGACGCACATTTATTGTCAGCTACGTCTTTGAAGAAGATAAATATTTTCATACCAGAAAACAAAAAAACAAAAAAATCCATTCCCCCGAACCCCCTTTGTTCACCTTCCACCTTCAAATGGCTCCACCAGATCCATCAAGGGCCCACCTGCCATTCTCCCGCCCTGGTGGGTTGCCCTTAGGCACCATTCCAGGTGGAGGCCCTCTTCACTTCCTTTCTGTCTCCCCCTCCAACAAACCCCTGGGATGGGGGAGTGGTTTCCAGTACACCCCCATTGCCCCAAGCCCTCTAGGGCTCCCTCTACCGTCTCACACATCTATTTATTGTTTTTATTTATTTATTTTTAATATATTTTATTGATTTTTTTACAGAGAGGAAGGGAGAGGGATAGAAAGCTAGAAACATCGATGAGAGAGAAACATCGATCAGCTGCCTCCTGCACACCCCCTACTGGGGATGTGCCCGCAACCAAGGTACATGCCCTTGACCAGAAACGAACCTGGGACCTTTCAGTCCACAGGCTGACGCTCTATCCACTGAGCCAAACCGGTTTCGGCAATTGTTTTTTTAATTTTTTAAAATTTATTTCAGAGAGGAAGGAAGAGGGAGAGAGAGATAGAAACATCCATGATGAGAGAGAATCATGGATCAGCTGCCTCCCGCAAGTCTCCCATTGGGGATCGAGCCCACAACCCGGGCATGTGCCTTTCACCGGAATCGAACCTGGGATCTTTCAGTTCTCAGGCTGACGCTCTATCCACTGAGCCAAACCGGCCAGGGCTATTTATTGTTTTTCTTTTAAATTTTTGTTGAATTTATTGGACAACATTGGTTAATAAAATTATATAGTATTTATTAGTTGGTTGATTATTTATTTATTCCACCAAAGTACCTTTTCTGGAGCCGGTCCCTGAGCTGGACCAGGACCCCCACCATCGCCAGGGTGTCCCCCTTATTTACAGTTCTGTCAGTGGCCCTTTCCTTTTTTCCTTTTGTCTCCGGGGTGACTTCCCCTCTCTCCCCTTCATGCCCAGGACCTGGTTTCCGAGCGACCCTGAGCGCGCCAGCTCCCACTCAGGGATCCAGAAGAAGCAGACCCACCTCCTTTGCACCCCGGCATCCTAGCGATTTCCCGGGTGTGCGCGGGAGGGAGTCCGGGCGGGGCTGCACGCTCTCGGGGCTTGGCGGGGGGCCCCGGGCTGGGGTCCAGGGCTGGGGACGCAGGGTGGGGGTCCGGTGCTGGGGGCGCGGGGTGGGGGTCTGGGCTGGGCTGCGCGCGTGGGCGCTGGGGCGCAGGGCGGTGGTGACCTTGGCCGGGGGCGCGGGTCCCCGGGGAGGGGCGGAGCGCGGCGCCCGGCGGGCGGGCGGGCGGGGACGGCGCGGGCACGGCGGCGGCTCGGGCGGGCGGCGGCAGCAACGGCGGGCACGCGGGGGGCAGCGGCGCGGGAGCGGACACGGAGCCGGCCAGCAGCAGCGGCGGCGGCGCCCCAGGGACGAGCGCCCAGGTAGGCGGCGGGGTCGGGGGCCGGGGCGCGGGCCTGCTGCATCCCACTCGCCTGGCCCGCGGGCCCTTCCCTGCGCGCATCTCCTTTGTCCGAGCCCCACCCTCCCGGCCAGCCCGAGGGGCCGGGCCCTCCTCCCGCCCGGCCCAGCACCGGAACCTCTCCCCAGTCCACTGTGCCCTGGCCGGGCCGCCCTCCGCTCCCACCTTGGACAGCTCCCTCTCCGCGTCCTCCCTTCCCCCACAATACCCACAGGGCGCCCCCACGGCCAAGCCAGCCCCTCTCCAGCCCTCCTCAGACCCTCTGCCTGGGTTGGCCGTCCCACTCAGCCAGGACCCCTCCACGGGGAGCCACTTGGGCCCTGGGCCTGTCTCCCCCCACCGCTGCCCGACTAGCCCTCTGGTCCTCTCCACCCAGTCAAGCCCCTCGCTCAGGAGCCTTCACTGGGCTGGCTCCCTCCCTTACTACTTACATCCTCCTCTGGCCAAGGGGAGCCCCTGGGCTCCCCCCCTGAGTGTGTCTCTCCTCTCTCAGCCCCCTAGAGCAGGCCCTCTCCCACCAAGCCTCTCATAAGTCCCTGGTTAGACCCCTGCCCCCACCCTCCTACCCCCCAATTTAGGCAAGTACCTCCCCCAGGCCCTCCCCTGGGTCCAGCCTGCTTTCTTGCACCTAAGGTTGCTGCAACTTCCCCCGTTGGGCTCTGGGGACCTAGGGCTGGGCCGATTCCCTCCTGGGGAGTCTCAGAGTGGGCTGCTTTGCACGGGAGGGGAACTCCCAGCTGTGAGGCCAACCAGGGCCAGTTCAAATCCTGCTCTGCTCTGCCCCCTCCCTGCTCTGTGACCTTGAGCCAGTGCCTCCCCCACCAACCCTCACTGCCTGAGACCCCCTCCCCCACTCCTGCCCTGCAGGAGGTGAAGGTGGTTTTCAAATGGGTGCCTGGCATGGACTAGAGGTGACTAAATGGGGGCTCCTAGTCAGAGACCCCAGGCCCCAGAGGGGCCTCTCCTGGAGATACCCTGCTGACTGGCCTGCACCCCTGCCAGGGGGTCTGCACCCAGGGCAAAGCTAGGGCTGGGTGTGGGGCAGCAGAACTGGTTGTCCCTGGCCACACCAGGACCCAGGCCAGTTGTGGTGGTGCCTGGCCGCACACTGTGTACCCATCCAGAAGGGGCAGTGGCTGCAGAGCTGGCTGGCACCCCTTGCCAGCCCCCCACCGAGTGTCCTCTCGTGTGGAGCACTGCCATACATGTCACCACATCACCAACATGCCTAGCAGTCAATCAGGAGTTAGTACTGCTAAAGCTCCTGGAAGTTTGGCTGGCACCTAATTTATGGAGTATGTGCCGGCTATTACTTCTATTGTATATCTTTTTCTGACAAACCTGGTACTTTTTGATCATTCAGAACATGCCTTCCCAGCCCACTGCAGGCCAAGTGCCTCACACGCTGAGCTCCTGTGATCAATAATCCTGACCATCCACCCTTATAGAAGGTTTCCTTGTGCCAAGCACCTGCTTAAGGGCTTTCTCCAGCTTATCACACCCTCTTCCCTGCAACTCTGGGGAGTGGGCACCGAGTTTCACAGAGAAAACTGAGGCCCAAAGACACCGAGTTACCTGCCCACATTCCTGCCATCAGGCTCACATCACCGGGCCTTACACACACACACACACACACACACACACACACACACGCACGCACGCACACGCACACACACACACATCTCTAGGGAAAGTAACTTGGCTGAAGTGAGGAAGGAGGAAGGGATGGGGTCTCTCCTGCTCTTTATAAAGAAGGACACAGATGCTGGAGCCAGGCCTCCTGTCTCCCATCCCCATTCGAGGCCTCCTCCACCTCCATCGCTGCAGGAGTTGCTATGCGCTGTGACTTCCCAAGGATGATGGACCTCTCTGAGCTCAGGAGAGGGAGAGATGATAAAAGGACCCCCTTCTGGGGAGCTTTGTGCCTGTGGATATGGACCTATTGGACCTGAATGGGAGGCCAAGGCGGGCAGACCCTGGTCTGGGTACAGAGTTTAGGGAGCAGGTATTTTTTCTCTTTGGCCTCAGTTACAATTTTCTCTTCCCCAATCTGGATGTGCATCCCTGCCTTGCTATGGGGAGTCAGAGTCATGATTTGCACATTGGGGTTCTGGAGCCTCCAGCATCAGAATCAAGCTTATGGCATGAGGGCAGGAGAATGGCTTTAAAATGCAGGTGCCCAGGGTCATGGCCCTGGCCAACTGATTAATCATTTCCAGGGCTGAGGCTGCATTTTGAAGATGTCCCACAAGGTTGAGGAGCCTCTGGGCTGATGGGAGAGCAGGGAGCCTGCGATTTTTGGAGAGAGGCACCATGTCGCCCACTTTGCAGAGGGGGAAACTGAGGCTTAGCAGCTTGCCCAGGTCACAGATCCAGGCCTGCTGGCTTGCAAGGAGCCCACGGCTAAGCTGAGAAGAGAGGGAAAAGCCCATGCAGCCGGGGTGAGTGGCCGGGGGAGCATGCATGTGGGGCAAGGAGTCACCTTCACTTCTCTTCCAGCCCAGAGTCCCCTGGGAAGGAGCTTAGGCCCCAGATTTTGTTGAGGGGAAAAGCAGAAGAGGGGGCTGGCCCTGAGCCTGCCTGCAGGGCAGAATGGCCAAGTCAGCGAAATCAACCAGAAGGGCCTTCCCCAGCCACAGGAGAAAGGCCACCGCCTCTGAGAAGCCTTTCCTCCTGCCCCCAGGCCTAGAGCTGTTCCCTCCAGGCCGGGTGGCCTTTTGCATCTGCCACTCCTCTCTGTACAGGGTCGGCCTGGGGTTCTGGCAGCTGGCACGAGCCCTCCTGGCTCCGACCTCCACCCCCGGCGTGGAAGATGCCTGAGCAGAGTAATGACTACCGGGTGGTGGTGTTCGGTGCGGGTGGCGTGGGCAAGAGCTCGCTGGTGCTGCGCTTCGTGAAGGGCACATTTCGAGACACCTACATCCCCACCATCGAGGACACCTACCGACAGGTGATCAGCTGTGACAAGAGCGTGTGCACGCTGCAGATCACCGACACCACAGGCAGCCACCAGTTCCCGGCCATGCAGCGGCTGTCCATCTCCAAGGGCCATGCCTTCATCCTGGTCTTCTCCGTCACCAGCAAGCAGTCGCTAGAGGAGCTGGGGCCCATCTACCAGCTCATCGTGCAGATCAAGGGCAGCGTGGAGGACATCCCGGTCATGCTGGTGGGCAACAAGTGTGATGAGACGCAGCGCGAGGTGGACACCCGGGAGGCCCAGGCGGTGGCCCAGGAGTGGAAGTGCGCCTTCATGGAGACCTCGGCCAAGATGAACTACAATGTCAAGGAGCTCTTCCAGGAGCTGCTCACACTGGAGACACGCCGGAACATGAGCCTCAACATCGATGGAAAGCGCTCCAGCAAACAGAAGAGGACAGACCGCATCAAGGGCAAATGCATCCTCATGTGAGCCTGGGATGCCCCCCTGCAGACAGCCCCTGTCCTGGCCCCTGTCCTGGCCCCATGCCTCTCCCCACACCATCCTGCAGCCACTGCCTTCTCCTCCTCTCCCCATCCTCCCCCAACCCCCCTCCTCTCTCTCCCTTTCACGTCCACTTCTCTGCCATCAGCCAACATCCCCGATGGGGACTCCGAGGCCCTGGTGAGCCCTGCAGGTCTGGGGCTCCAACCCAGCTCTGTTGCATCCCTCTGCCTTCTGCTCTGTCTCTCTGCCCCACCCTCCTGTCTGTACCCCCCAAAGCCAAGTGCTAGAAATGGCCCCCTTGATCTGCACATGGGAAAATGGGGAAGCTGTCTGTCCCTGTGGGGACCGAGGACACTGGATTTTCCCATCTCTGCCTGTCTCTGTTTCTCCCAGGACCCCCATTTCTGGTCCTTCCCTTTGGGTGCCCCCAGCCAGACCTGTGCTGCCCCTACCCATTAGATCACTGTGACCTTGCTGGGGAGGGACAAGTTGAAATGCACAGGAACCTTAAATTTTGTTTTCTCCTACTTGGTGTTTAACATACACTCCTTCTACTCCCCACCTCCATCCCTCATGACCTCTGGCCTGTGCTCCCTGCCCCAGGTCCTTGACCACCCTTCTCATGTCTCTCTCCACAGTTGGGGAGGGGGGGTGGCTTGCAGGATGGACCTCAGGCCATCAGGCAATAACCACAGGGCCTGTAGCAGTGCCCTGCCAGCCCAGAACCCCACTCCTCTACCAGCCTGGGCCTGGGGTGCAGGCAAGGGAGGCCCAGGACTGGCC